>NC_058082.1:402126215-402426215 GCF_014858855.1 Bufo gargarizans
GATCTATACCCTCTGTCGCAACTTTGGGTTAAGAAGCGGCCACCGACGGAGCTATGCCTTTTGTTTTTACTTTTTGGCCACTGCAATGTAGGTGCAGATCAGTTTATCATCTGCAACTCACCACCTATCATGAGATACCATACCTTTTATGGATTTTGTAGCTGGCAGAATGAGAATGTGCCTGTTATCCAATCAAAGTTCTGTGCTATTATGGAATGTACTTAGCACCTCTGCAATTGCTCTACCTGCTCCAGGAATCCAAAAGCAGGTTCCAACCCAGAATTTCATTGTAGCTAAGCAATTGTGCTCAGAGACTAGAATTACAGTCCATGCTGACTACTGTGGCTGCAATCCTAACCCTTCCCAGCATTTCTTAATCCATTGAAATGACAGCTACTGTTAACTGCAAAACAAAATGGCTGCCCTCCAGAAAATCAATATGGCAGCCTCCATGAAAATTTCAATAGATGGAACACTGAGCGTGTCACAACGGGAACCCTTCAGCATCCATGGATGATGACATCACAATGGACCCTTGCTGTTTTCCTTCCTGGCAGCAGCCATGTTTCTTCATTCTTCAGTCAGGTGTGGATCCATGCACATCAACAGGAATATGGGATGCCAATCAACAGGTAAGGGTGTGTTTTGTGTGTGTCAACAAAGGTGTCAGTTAATGGAAAGATTTGTTTGAGGAAAAAAATGGAACTTGTGTGCAAAATGGAATACTGTCCAGCATCTATTAGCAGGCCCAGAACACAAAAGCCTTCTTATCTGTTTCTGACGGTATGGTCATATAAACTCCAAGAGTACCGATCTATACCCTCTGTCGCAACTTTGGGTTAAGAAGCGGCCACCGACGGAGCATTGCCTTTTCTTGTTTTTACTTTTTGGCCACTGCAATGTAGGTGCAGATCAGTTTATCATCTGCAACTCACCACCTATCATGAGATACCATACCTTTTATGGATTTTTGTAGCTGGCAGAATGAGAATGTGCCTGTTATCCAATCAAAGTTCTGTGCTATTATGGAATGTACTTAGCACCTCTGCAATTGCTCTACCTGCTCCAGGAATCCAAAAGCAGGTTCCAACCCAGAATTTCATTGTAGCTATAAGCAATTGTTTTCAGAGACTAGAATTCGTCCATGCTGACTACTGTGGCTGCAATCCTAACCCTTCACAGCATTTCTTGTCCATTGTACTGCAAGCTCTGTTTAACTGCAAAACAAAATGGCTGCCTCCAGAAAATCAATATGGCAGCCTCCATGAAAATTTCAATAGATGGAACACTGAGCGTGTCACAACGGAACCCTTCAGCATCCATGGATGATGACATCACAATGGACCCTTGCTGTTTTCATTCCTGGCAGCAGCCATGTTTCTTCATTCTTCAGTCAGGTGTGGATCCATGCACATCAACAGGTATGGGTGCCAATCAACAGGTAAGGGTGCGTTTTTGTGTGTGTCAAACAAAAGTGTCAGTTAATGGAAAGATTTGTTTAAGCAAAAAATGGAGCTTGTGTGCAAAATGGAGTACTGTCCAGCATCTATTAGCAGGCCCAGAACACAAAAGCCTTCTTATCTGTTTCAGACGGTATGGTCATATAAACTCCAAGAGTACCGATCTATACCCTCTGTCGCAACTTTGGGTTAAGAAGCGGGCACCGACGGAGCTATGCCTTTTCTTGTTTTTACTTTTTGGCCACTGCAATGTAGGTGCAGATCAGTTTATCATCTGCAACTCACCACCTATCATGAGATACCATACCTTTTATGGATTTTTGTAGCTGGCAGAATGAGAATGTGCCTGTTATCCAATCAAAGTTCTGTGCTATTATGGAATGTACTTAGCACCTCTGCAATTGCTCTACCTGCTCCAGGAATCCAAAAGCAGGTTCCAACCCAGAAGTTCATTGTAGCTATAAGCAATTGTTTTCAGAGACTAGAATTTGTCCATGCTGACTACTGTGGCTGCAATCCTAACCCTTCCCAGCATTTCTTATCCATTGAAATGACAACACTGTTTAACTGCAAAACAAAATGGCTGCCTCCAGAAAATCTATATGGCAGCCTCCATGAAAATTTCAATAGATGGAACACTGAGCGTGTCACAACGGAACCCTTCAGCATCCATGGATGATGACATCACAATGGACCCTTGCTGTTTTCCTTCCTGGCAGCAGCCATGTTTCTTCATTCTTCAGTCAGGTGTGGATCCATGCACATCAACAGGTATGGGTGCCAATCAACAGGTAAGGGTGCATTTTTGTGTGTGTCAAACAAAGGTGTCAGTTAATGGAAAGATTTGTTTAAGGAAAAAATGGAGCTTGTGTGCAAAATGGAATACTGTCCAGGGTCTTTAGCAGGCCCAGAACACAAAAGTCTTCTTATCTGTTTCTGACGGTATGGTCATATAAACTCCAAGAGTACCGATCTATACCCTCTGTCGCAACTTTGGGTTAAGAAGCGGCAACCGACGGAGCTATGCCTTTTCTTGTTTTTACTTTTTGGCCACTGCAATGTAGGTGCAGATCAGTTTATCATCTGCAACTCACCACCTATCATGAGATACCATACCTTTTATGGATTTTTGTAGCTGGCAGAATGAGAATGTGCCTGTTATCCAATCAAAGTTCTGTGCTATTATGGAATGTACTTAGCACCTCTGCAATTGCTCTACCTGCTCCAGGAATCCAAAAGCAGGTTCCAACCCAGAATTTCATTGTAGCTATAAGCAATTGTTTTCAGAGACTAGAATTTGTCCATACTGACTACTGTGGCTGCAATCCTAACCCTTCACAGCATTTCTTATCCATTGTACTGCAAGCTCTGTTTAACTGCAAAACAAAATGGCTGCCTCCAGAAAATCAATATGGCAGCCTCCATGAAAATTTCAATAGATGGAACACTGAGCGTGTCACAACGGAACCCTTCAGCATCAATGGATGATGACATCACAATGGACCCTTGCTGTTTTCATTCCTAGCAGCAGCCATGTTTCTTCATTCTTCAGTCAGGTGTGGATCCATGCACATCAACAGGTATGGGTGCCAATCAACAGGTAAGGGTGCATTTTTGTGTGTGTCAAACAAAGGTGTCAGTTAATGGAAAGATTTGTTTGAGGAACAAATGGAGCTTGTGTGCAAAATGGAATACTGTCCACCGTCTATTAGCTGGCACAGAACACAAAAGCCTTCTTATCTGTTTCTGACGGTATGGTCATATAAACTCCAAGAGTACCGATCTATACCCTCTGTCGCAACTTGGGGGAAAGAAGCGGCCACCGACGGAGCTATGCCTTTCTTGTTTTTACTTTTTGGCCACTGCAATGTAGGTGCAGATCAGTTTATCATCTGCAACTCACCACCTATCATGAGATACATTACCTTTTATGGATTTTTGTAGCTGGCAGAATGAGAATGTGCCTGTTATCCAATCAAAGTTCTGTGCTATTATGGAATGTACTTAGCACCTCTGCAATTGCTCTACCTGCTCCAGGAATCCAAAAGCAGGTTCCAACCCAGAATTTCATTGTAGCTATAAGCAATTGTTTTCAGAGACTAGAATTCATCCATGCTAACTACTGTGGCTGCAATCCTAACCCTTCCCAGCATTTCTTATCCATTGAAATGACAGCATTATTTAACTGCAAAACAAAATGGCTGCCTCCAGAAAATCAATATGGCAGCCTCCATGAAAATTTCAATAGATGGAACACTGAGCGTGTCACAACGGAACCCTTCAGCATCCATGGATGATGACATCACAATGGACCCTTGCTGTTTTCATTCCTGGCAGCAGCCATGTTTCTTCATTCTTCAGTCAGGTGTGGATCCATGCACATCATCAGGTATGGGTGCCAATCAACAGGTAACGGTGCATTTTTGTGTGTTTCAAACAAAGGTGTCAGTTAATGGAAAGATTTGTTTGAGGAAAAAATGGAGCTTGTGTGCAAAATGGAATACTGTCCACCGTCTATTAGCTGGCACAGAACACAAAAGCCTTCTTATCTGTTTCTGACGGTATGGTCATATAAACTCCAAGATTACCGATCTATACCCTCTGTCGCAACTTGGGGGAAAGAAGCGGCCACCGACGGAGCTATGCCTTTTCTTGTTTTTACTTTTTGGCCACTGCAATGTAGGTGCAGATCAGTTTATCATCTGCAACTCACCACCTATCATGAGATACCATACCTTTTATGGATTTTTGTAGCTGGCAGAATGAGAATGTGCCTGTTATCCAATGAAAGTTCTGTGCTATTATGGAATGTACTTAGTACCTCTGCAATTGCTCTACCTGCTCCAGGAATCCAAAAGCAGGTTCCAACCCAGAATTTCATTGTAGCTATAAGCAATTGTTTTCAGAGACTAGAATTCATCCATGCTAACTACTGTGGCTGCAATCCTAACCCTTCCCAGCATTTCTTATCCATTGAAATGACAGCATTATTTAACTGCAAAACAAAATGGCTGCCTCCAGAAAATCAATATGGCAGCCTTCATGAAAATTTCAATAGATGGAACACTGAGCGTGTCACAACGGAACCCTTCAGCATCCATGGATGATGACATCACAATGGACCCTTGCTGTTTTCCTTCCTGGCAGCAGCCATGTTTCTTCATTCTTCAGTCAGGTGTGGATCCATGCACATCAACAGGTATGGGTGCCAATCAACAGGTAAGGGTGCGTTTTTGTGTGTGTCAAACAAAGGTGTCAGTTAATGGAAAGATTTGTTTGAGGAAAAAATGGAGCTTCTGTGCAAAATGGAATACTGTCCACCGTCTATTAGCTGGCACAGAACACAAAAGCCTTCTTATCTGTTTCTGACGGTATGGTCATATAAACTGCAAGAGTACCGATCTATACCCTCTGTCGCAACTTGGGGGAAAGAAGCGGCCACCGACGGAGCTATGCCTTTTCTTGTTTTTACTTTTTGGCCACTGCAATGTAGGTGCAGATCAGTTTATCATCTGCAACTCACCACCTATCATGAGATACATTACCTTTTATGTAGCTGGCAGAATGAGAATGTGCCTGTTATCCAATCAAAGTTCTGTGCTATTATGGAATGTACTTAGCACCTCTGCAATTGCTCTACCTGCTCCAGGAATCCAAAAGCAGGTTCCAACCCGAATTTCTTTGTAGCTATAAGCAGTTGTTTTCAGAGACTAGAATTCGTCCATGCTGACTACTGTGGCTGCAATCCTAACCCTTCACAGAATTTCTTACCAATTGTACTGCAAGCTCTGTTTAACTGCAAAACAAAATGGCTGCCTCCAGAAAATCAATATGGCAGCCTCCATGAAAATTTCAATAGATGGAACACTGAGCGTGTCACAACGGAACCCTTCAGCATCCATGGATGATGACATCACAATGGACCCTTGCTGTTTTTCTTCCTGGCAGCAACCATGTTTCTTCATTCTTCAGTCAGGTGTGGATCCATGCACATCAACAGGTATGGGTGCCAATCAACAGGTAAGGGTGCGATTTTGTGTGTGTCAAACAAAGGTGTCAGTGAATGGAAAGATTTGTTTAAGGATAAAATGGAGCTTGTGTGCAAAATGGAGTACTGTCCAGCATCTATTAGCAGGCCCAGAACACAAAAGCCTTCTTATCTGTTTTAGATGGTATGGTCATATAAACTGCAAGAGTACCGATCTATACCCTCTGTCGCAACTTTGGGTTAAGAAGCGGCCACCGACGGAGCTATGCCTTTTCTTGTTTTACTTTTTGGCCACTGCAATGTAGGTGCAGATCAGTTTATCATCTGCAACTCACCACCTATCATGAGATACCATACCTTTTATGGATTTTTGTAGCTGGCAGAATGAGAATCTGCCTGTTATCCAATCAAAGTTCTGTGCTATTATGGAATGTACTTAGCACCTCTGCAATTGCTCTACCTGCTCCAGGAATCCAAAAGCAGGTTCCAACCCAGAATTTCATTGTAGCTATAAGCAATTGTTTTCAGAGACTAGAATTCGTCCATGCTGACTACTGTGGCTGCAATCCTAACCCTTCACAGCATTTCTTATCCATTGTACTGCAAGCTCTGTTTAACTGCAAAACAAAATGGCAGCCTCCAGAAAATCAATATGGCAGCCTCCATGAAAATTTCAATAGATGGAACACTGAGCGTGTCACAACGGAACCCTTCAGCATCCATGGATGATGACATCACAATGGACCCTTGCTGTTTTTCTTCCTGGCAGCAACCATGTTTCTTCATTCTTCAGTCAGGTGTGGATCCATGCACATCAACAGGTATGGGTGCCAATCAACAGGTAAGGGTGCATTTTTGTGTGTGTCAAACAAAGGTGTCAGTTAATGGAAAGATTTGTTTAAGGAAAAAATGGAGCTTGTGTGCAAAATGGAATACTGTCCAGGGTCTATTAGCACGCCCAGAACACAAAAGCCTTCTTATCTGTTTTTGACGGTATGGTCATATAAACTCCAAGAGTACCGATCTATACCCTCTGTCGCAACTTTGGGTTAAGAAGCGGCCACCGACGTAGCTATGCCTTTTAAGGTTTTTGCTTTTTGGGCTCTGCAATGTAGGTGCAGATCAGTTTATCGTCTGCAACTCACCACCTATCATGAGATACCATACCTTTTATGGATTTTTGTAGCTGGCAGAATGAGAATCTGCCTGTTATCCAATCAAAGTTCTGTGCTATTATGGAATGTACTTAGCACCTCTGCAATTGCTCTACCTGCTCCAGGAATCCAAAAGCAGGTTCCAACCCAGAATTTCATTGTAGCTATAAGCAATTGTTTTCAGAGACTAGAATTCGTCCATGCTGACTACTGTGGCTGCAATCCTAACCCTTTACAGCATTTCTTATCCATTGTACTGCAAGCTCTGTTTAACTGCAAAACAAAATGGCTGCCTCCAGAAAATCAATATGGCAGCCTCCATGAAAATTTCAATAGATGGAACACTGAGCGTGTCACAACGGAACCCTTCAGCATCCATGGATGATGACATCACAATGGACCCTTGCTGTTTTCATTCCTGGCAGCAGCCATGTTTCTTCATTCTTCAGTCAGGTGTGGATCCATGCACATCAACAGGTATGGGTGCCAATCAACATGTAAGGGTGCGTTTTTGTGTGTGTCAAACAAAGGTGTCAGTTAATGGAAAGATTTGTTTAAGGAAAAAATGGAGCTTGTGTGCAAAATGGAATACTGTCCAGGGTCTATTAGCAGGCCCAGAACACAAAAGCCTTCTTATCTGTTTCTGACGGTATGGTGATATAAACTCCAAAAGTACAGATTTATACCCTCTGTTGCAACTTGGGGGAAAGAAACGGCCACCGACGTAGCTATGCCTTTTAAGGTTTTTGCTTTTTGGCCTCTGCAATGTAGGTGCAGATCAATTTATCATCTGCAACTCACCACCTATCATGAAATACCATACCTTTTATGGATTTTTGTAGCTGGCAGAATGAGAATGTGCCTGTTATCCAATCAAAGTTCTGTGCTATTATGGAATGTACTTAGCACCTCTGCAATTGCTCTACCTGCTCCAGGAATCCAAAAGCAGGTTCCAACCCAGAATTTCATTGTAGCTATAAGCAATTGTTTTCAGAGACTAGAATTCGTCCATGCTGACTACTGTGGCTGCAATCCTAACCCTTCACAGCATTTCTTATCCATTGTACTGCAAGCTCTGTTAAACTGCAAAACAAAATGGCTGCCTCCAGAAAATCAATATGGCAGCCTCCATGAAAACTACAATAGATGGAACACTGAGCGTGTCACAACGGAACCCTTCAGCATCCATGGATGATGACATCACAATGGACCCTTGCTGTTTTCCTTCCTGGCAGCAACCATGTTTCTTCATTCTTCAGTCAGGTGTGGATCCATGCACATCAACAGGTATGGGTGCCAATCAACATGTAAGGGTGCGTTTTTGTGTGTGTCAAACAAAGGTGTCAGTTAATGGAAAGATTTGTTTAAGGAAAAAATGGAGCTTGTGTGCAAAATGGAATACTGTCCAGGGTCTATTAGCAGGCCCAGAACACAAAAGCCTTCTTATCTGTTTCTGACGGTATGGTCATATAAACTCCAAGAGTACCGATCTATACCCTCTGTCGCAACTTTGGGTTAAGAAGCGGCCACCGACGTAGCTATGCCTTTTAAGGTTTTTGCTTTTTGGGCTCTGCAATGTAGGTGCAGATCAGTTTATCATCTGCAACTCACCACCTGTCATGAGATACCATACCTTTTTATGGATTTTTGTAGTTGGCAGAATGAGAATGCACCTGTTATCCAATCAAAGTTCTGTGCTATTACGGAATGTACTTAGGACCTCTGCAATTGCTCTACCTGCTCCAGGAATCCAAAAGCAGATTCTAACCCAGAATTTCATTGTAGCTCTAAACAATAGTGCTCAGAGACTATAATACATCCATGCTGACTACTGTGGCTGCAATCCTAACCCTTCCCAGCACTTTTTTATCCATTGAAATGACAGTACTGTTTAACTGCAAAACAAAATGGCTACCTCCAGAAAATCAATATGGCAGCCTCCATGAAAATTTCAATAGATGGAACACTGAGCGTGTCACAACGGAACCCTTCAGCATCCATGGATGATGACATCACAATGGACCCTTGCTGTTTTCCTTCCTGGCAGCAGCCATGTTTCTTCATTCTTCAGTCAGGTTTGGATCCATGCACATCAACAGGAGTATGGATGCCAATCAACAGGTAAGGGTGTGTTTTTGTGTGTGTCAAACAAAGGTGTCAGTTAATGGAAAGATTTGTTTGAGGAAAAAATGGAACTTGTGTGCAAAATGGAATACTGTCCAGGGTCTATTAGCAGGCCCAGAACACAAAAGCCTTCTTATCTGTTTCTGACGGTATGGTCATATAAACTCCAAGAGTACCGATCTATACCCTCTGTCGCAACTTTGGGTTAAGAAGCGGCCACCGACGGAGCATTGCCTTTTCTTGTTTTTACTTTTTGGCCACTGCAATGTAGGTGCAGATCAGTTTATCATCTGCAACTCACCACCTATCATGAGATACCATACCTTTTATGGATTTTTGTAGCTGGCAGAATGAGAATGTGCCTGTTATCCAATCAAAGTTCTGTGCTATTATGGAATGTACTTAGCACCTCTGCAATTGCTCTACCTGCTCCAGGAATCCAAAAGCAGGTTCCAACCCAGAATTTCATTGTAGCTATAAGCAATTGTTTTCAGAGACTAGAATTCGTCCATGCTGACTACTGTGGCTGCAATCTTAACCCTTCCCAGCATTTCTTATCCATTAAAATGACAACACTGTTTAACTGCAAAACAAAATGGCTGAATCCAGAAAATCAATATGGCAGCCTCCATGAAAATTTCAATAGATGGAACACTGAGCGTGTCACAACGGAACCCTTCAGCATCCATGCATGATGACATCACAATGGACCCTTGCTGTTTTCCTTCCTGGCAGCAGCCATGTTTCTTCATTCTTCAGTCAGGTGTGGATCCATGCACATCAACAGGTATGGGTGCCAATCAACAGGTAAGGGTGCGTTTTTGTGTGTGTCAAACAAAGGTGTCAGTTAATGGAAAGATTTGTTTAAGGAAAAAATGGAGCTTGAGTGCAAAATGGAATACTGTCCAGGGTCTATTAGCAGGCCCAGAACACAAAAGCCTTCTTATCTGTTTCAGACGGTATGGTCATATAAACTGCAAGAGTACCGATCTATACCCTCTGTCGCAACTTTGGGTTAAGAAGCGGCCACCGACGGAGCTATGCCTTTTCTTGTTTTTACTTTTTGGCCACTGCAATGTAGGTGCAGATCAGTTTATCATCTGCAACTCACCACCTATCATGAGATACCATACCTTTTATGGATTTTTGTAGCTGGCAGAATGAGAATGTGCCTGTTATCCAATCAAAGTTCTGTGCTATTATGGAATGTACTTAGCACCTCTGCAATTGCTCTACCTGCTCCAGAAATCCAAAAGCAGGTTCCAACCCAGAATTTCATTGTAGCTATAAGCAATTGTTTTCAGAGACTAGAATTCGTCCATGCTGACTACTGTGGCTGCAATCCTAACCCTTCACAGCATTTCTTATCCATAGTACTGCAATCTCTGTTTAACTGCAACGGCAGCAGCCATGTTTCTTCATTCTTCAGTCAGGTGTGGATTCATGTACATCAACAGGTATGGGTGCCAATCAACAGGTAAGGGTGCGTTTTTGTATGTGTCAAACAAAGGTCTCAGTTAATGGAAAGATTTGTTTGAGGATAAAATGGAGCTTCTGTGCAAAATGGAATACTGTCCAGCGTCTATTAGCAGGCCCAGAACACAAAAGCCTTCTTATCTGTTTCTGACGGTATGGTCATATAAACTCCAAGAGTACCGATCTATACCCTCTGTCGCAACTTTGGGTTAAGAAGTGGCCACCGACGGAGCTATGCCTTTTCTTGTTTTTACTTTTTGGCCACTGCAATGTAGGTGCAGATCAGTTTATCATCTGCAACTCACCATCTATCATGAGATACCATACCTTTTAAGGATTTTTGTAGCTGGCAGAATCAGAATGTGCCTGTTATCCAATCAAAGTCCTGTGCTATTATGGAATGTACTTAGCACCTCTGCAATTGCTCTACCTGCTCCAGGAATCCAAAAGCAGGTTTCAACCCAGAATTTCATTGCAGCTATAAGCAATTGTTTTCAGAGACTAGAATTCGTCCATGCTGACTACTGTGGCTGCAATCCTAACCCTTCCCAGCATTTCTTATCCATTGAAATGACAACACTGTTTAACTGCAAAACAAAATGGCTGCCTCCAGAAAATCAATATGGCAGCCTCCATGAAAATTTCAATAGATGGAACACTGAGCGTGTCACAACGGAACCCTTCAGCATCCATGGATGATGACATTGCAATGGACCCTTGCTGTTTTCCTTCCTGGCAGCAGCCATGTTTCTTCATTCTTCAGTCAGGTGTGGATCCATGCACATCAACAGGTATGGGTGCCAATCAACAGGTAAGTGTGCGTTTTTCTGTGTGTCAAACAAAGGTGTCAGTTAATGGAAAGATTTGTTTGAGGAAAAAATGGAGCTTGAGTGCAAAATGGAATACTGTCCAGCATCTATTAGCAGGCCCAGAACACAAAAGCCTTCTTATCTGTTTCAGACGGTATGGTCATATAAACTGCAAGAGTACCGATCTATACCCTCTGTCGCAACTTTGGGTTAAGAAGCGGCCACCGACGGAGCTATGCCTTTTCTTTTTTTTACTTTTTGGCCACTGCAATGTAGGTGCAGATCAGTTTATCATCTGCAACTCACCACCTATCATGAGATACCATACCTTTTATGGATTTTTGTAGCTGGCAGAATGAGAATGTGCCTGTTATCCAATCAAAGTTCTGTGCTATTATGGAATGTACTTAGCACCTCTGCAATTGCTCTACCTGCTCCAGGAATCCAAAAGCAGGTTCCAACCCAGAATTTCATTGTAGCTATAAGCAATTGTTTTCAGAGACTAGAATTCGTCCATGCTGACTACTGTGGCTACAATCCTTACCCTTCACAGCATTTCTTATCCATTGTACTGCAAGCTCTGTTTAACTGCAACGGCAGCAGCCATGTTTCTTCATTCTTCAGTCAGGTGTGGATCCATGTACATCAACAGGTATGGGTGCCAATCAACAGGTAAGGATGCGTTTTTGTGTGTGTGTGTCAAACAAAGGTGTCAGTTAATGGAAAGATTTGTTTGAGGATAAAATGGAGCTTCTGTGCAAAATGGAATACTGTCCAGCGTCTATTAGCAGGCCCAGAACACAAAAGCCTTCTTATCTGTTTCTGACGGTATGGTCATATAAACTCCAAGAGTATCGATCTATACCCTCTGTCGCAACTTTGGGTTAAGAAGCGGCCACCGACGGAGCTATGCCTTTTCTTGTTTTTACTTTTTGGCCACTGCAATGTAGGTGCAGATCAGTTTATCATCTGCAACTCACCACCTATCATGAGATACCATACCTTTTTTGGATTTTTGTAGCTGGCAAAATGAGAATGTGCCTGTTATCCAATCAAAGTTCTGTGCTATTATGGAATGTACTTAGCACCTCTGCAATTGCTCTACCTTCTCCAGGAATCCAAAAGCAGGTTCCAACCCAGAATTTCATTGTAGCTATAAGCAATTGTTTTCAGTGACTATAATTCATCCATGCTGACTACTGTGGCTGCATTCCTAACCCTTCACAGCATTTCTTATCCATTGTACTGCAAGCTCTGTTTAACTGCAAAGGCAGCAGCCATGTTTCTTCATTCTTCAATCAGGTGTGGATCCATGTACATCAACAGGTATGGGTGCCAATCAACAGGTAAGGGTGCGTTTTTGTGTGTGTCAAACAAAGGTGTCAGTTAATGGAAAGATTTGTTTGAGGATAAAATGGAGCTTCTGTGCAAAATGGAATACTGTCCAGCGTCTATTAGCAGGCCCAGAACACAAAAGCCTTCTTATCTGTTTCTGACGGTATGGTCATATAAACTCCAAGAGTACCGATCTATACCCTCTGTCGCAACTTGGGGGAAAGAAGCGGCCACCGACGGAGCTATGCCTTTTCTTGTTTTTACTTTTTGGCCACTGCAATGTAGGTACTGATCAGTTTATCATCTGGAACTCACCACCTATCATGAGATACAATACCTTTTATGGATTTTTGTAGCTGGCAGAATGAGAATGTACCTGTTATCCAATCAAAGTTCTGTGTTATTATGGAATGTACTTAGCACCTCTGCAATTGCTCTACCTGCTCCAGGAATCCAAAAGCAGGTTCCAACCCAGAATTTCATTGTAGCTGTAAGCAATTGTTTTCAGAGACTAGAATTCGTCCATGCTGACTACTGTGGCTGCAATCCTAACCCTTCCCAGCATTTCTTATCCATTGAAATGACAACACTGTTTAACTGCAAAACAAAATGGCTGCCTCCAGAAAATCAATATGGCAGTCTCCATGAAAATTTCAATAGATGGAACACTGAGCGTGTCACAACGGAACCCTTCAGCATCCATGGATGATGACATCGCAATGGACCCTTGCTGTTTTCCTTCCTGGCAGCAGCCATGTTTCTTCATTCTTCAGTCAGGTGTGGATCCATGCACATCAACAGGTATGGGTGCCAATCAACAGGTAAGTGTGCGTTTTTGTGTGTGTCAAACAAAGGTGTCAGTTAATGGAAAGATTTGTTTGAGGAAAAAATGGAGCTTGAGTGCAAAATGGAATACTGTCCAGCATCTATTAGCAGGCCCAGAACACAAAAGCCTTCTTATCTGTTTCAGACGGTATGGTCATATAAACTGCAAGAGTACCGATCTATACCCTCTGTCGCAACTTTGGGTTAAGAAGCGGCCACCGACGGAGCTATGCCTTTTCTTGTTTTTACTTTTTGGCCACTGCAATGTAGGTGCAGATCAGTTTATCATCTGCAACTCACCACCTATCATGAGATACCATACCTTTTATGGATTTTTGTAGCTGGCAGAATGAGAATGTGCCTGTTATCCAATCAAAGTTCTGTGCTATTATGGAATGTACTTAGCACCTCTGCAATTGCTCTACCTGCTCCAGGAATCCAAAACCAGGTTCCAACCCAGAATTTCATTGCAGCTATAAGCAATTGTTTTCAGAGACTAGAATTCGTCCATGCTAACTACTGTGGCTACAATCCTTATCCTTCACAGCATTTCTTATCCATTGTACTGCAAGCTCTGTTTAACTGCAACGGCAGCAGCCATGTTTCTTCATTCTTCAGTCAGGTGTGGATCCATGTACATCAACAGGTATGGGTGCCAATCAACAGGTAAGGATGCGTTTTTGTGTGTGTGTCAAACAAAGGTGTCAGTTAATGGAAAGATTTGTTTGAGGATAAAATGGAGCTTCTGTGCAAAATGGAATACTGTCCAGCGTCTATTAGCAGGCCCAGAACACAAAAGCCTTCTTATCTGTTTCTGACGGTATGGTCATATAAACTCCAAGAGTACCGATCTATACCCTCTGTCGCAACTTGGGGGAAAGAAGCGGCCACCGACGGAGCTATGCCTTTTCTTGTTTTTACTTTTTGGCCACTGCAATGTAGGTACTGATCAGTTTATCATCTGGAACTCACCACCTATCATGAGATACCATACCTTTTATGGATTTTTGTAGCTGGCAGAATGAGAATGTACCTGTTATCCAATCAAAGTTCTGTGTTATTATGGAATGTACTTAGCACCTCTGCAATTGCTCTACCTGCTCCAGGAATCCAAAAGCAGGTTCCAACCCAGAATTTCATTGTAGCTGTAAGCAATTGTTTTCAGAGACTAGAATTCGTCCATGCTGACTACTGTGGCTGCAATCCTAACCCTTCCCAGCATTTCTTATCCATTGAAATGACAACACTGTTTAACTGCAAAACAAAATGGCTGCCTCCAGAAAATCAATATGGCAGCCTCCATGAAAATTTCAATAGATGGAACACTGAGCGTGTCACAACGGAACCCTTCAGCATCCATGGATGATGACATCACAATGGACCCTTGCTGTTTTCCTTCCTGGCAGCAGCCATGTTTCTTCATTCTTCAGTCAGGTGTGGATCCATGCACATCAACAGGTATGGGTGCCAATCAACAGGTAAGGGTGCGTTTTTGTGTGTGTCAAACAAAGGTGTCAGTTAATGGAAAGATTTGTTTGAGGAAAAAATGGAGCTTGAGTGCAAAATGGAATACTGTCCAGCATCTATTAGCAGGCCCAGAACACAAAAGCCTTCTTATCTGTTTCAGACGGTATGGTCATATAAACTGCAAGAGTACCGATCTATACCCTCTGTCGCAACTTTGGGTTAAGAAGCGGCCACCGACGGAGCTATGCCTTTTCTTGTTTTTACTTTTTGGCCACTGCAATGTAGGTGCAGATCAGTTTATCATCTGCAACTCACCACCTATCATGAGATACCATACCTTTTATGGATTTTTGTAGCTGGCAGAATGAGAATGTGCCTGTTATCCAATCAAAGTTCTGTGCTATTATGGAATGTACTTAGCACCTCTGCAATTGCTCTACCTGCTCCAGGAATCCAAAACCAGGTTCCAACCCAGAATTTCATTGCAGCTATAAGCAATTGTTTTCAGAGACTAGAATTCGTCCATGCTAACTACTGTGGCTACAATCCTTATCCTTCACAGCATTTCTTATCCATTGTACTGCAAGCTCTGTTTAACTGCAACGGCAGCAGCCATGTTTCTTCATTCTTCAGTCAGGTGTGGATCCATGTACATCAACAGGTATGGGTGCCAATCAACAGGTAAGGATGCCTTTTTGTGTGTGTGTCAAACAAAGGTGTCAGTTAATGGAAAGATTTGTTTGAGGATAAAATGGAGCTTCTGTGCAAAATGGAATACTGTCCAGCGTCTATTAGCAGGCCCAGAACACAAAAGCCTTCTTATCTGTTTCTGACGGTATGGTCATATAAACTCCAAGAGTACCGATCTATACCCTCTGTCGCAACTTGGGGGAAAGAAGCGGCCACCGACGGAGCTATGCCTTTTCTTGTTTTTACTTTTTGGCCACTGCAATGTAGGTACTGATCAGTTTATCATCTGGAACTCACCACCTATCATGAGATACCATACCTTTTATGGATTTTTGTAGCTGGCAGAATGAGAATGTACCTGTTATCCAATCAAAGTTCTGTGTTATTATGGAATGTACTTAGCACCTCTGCAATTGCTCTACCTGCTCCAGGAATCCAAAAGCAGGTTCCAACCCAGAATTTCATTGTAGCTGTAAGCAATTGTTTTCAGAGACTAGAATTCGTCCATGCTGACTACTGTGGCTGCAATCCTAACCCTTCCCAGCATTTCTTATCCATTGAAATGACAACACTGTTTAACTGCAAAACAAAATGGCTGCCTCCAGAAAATCAATATGGCAGCCTCCATGAAAATTTCAATAGATGGAACACTGAGCGTGTCACAACGGAACCCTTCAGCATCCATGGATGATGACATCACAATGGACCCTTGCTGTTTTCCTTCCTGGCAGCAGCCATGTTTCTTCATTCTTCAGTCAGGTGTGGATCCATGCACATCAACAGGTATGGGTGCCAATCAACAGGTAAGGGTGCGTTTTTGTGTGTGTCAAACAAAGGTGTCAGTTAATGGAAAGATTTGTTTGAGGAAAAAATGGAGCTTGAGTGCAAAATGGAATACTGTCCAGCATCTATTAGCAGGCCCAGAACACAAAAGCCTTCTTATCTGTTTCAGACGGTATGGTCATATAAACTGCAAGAGTACCGATCTATACCCTCTGTCGCAACTTTGGGTTAAGAAGCGGCCACCGACGGAGCTATGCCTTTTCTTGTTTTTACTTTTTGGCCACTGCAATGTAGGTGCAGATCAGTTTATCATCTGCAACTCACCACCTATCATGAGATACCATACCTTTTATGGATTTTTGTAGCTGGCAGAATGAGAATGTGCCTGTTATCCAATCAAAGTTCTGTGCTATTATGGAATGTACTTAGCACCTCTGCAATTGCTCTACCTGCTCCAGGAATCCAAAACCAGGTTCCAACCCAGAATTTCATTGCAGCTATAAGCAATTGTTTTCAGAGACTAGAATTCGTCCATGCTAACTACTGTGGCTACAATCCTTATCCTTCACAGCATTTCTTATCCATTGTACTGCAAGCTCTGTTTAACTGCAACGGCAGCAGCCATGTTTCTTCATTCTTCAGTCAGGTGTGGATCCATGTACATCAACAGGTATGGGTGCCAATCAACAGGTAAGGATGCCTTTTTGTGTGTGTGTCAAACAAAGGTGTCAGTTAATGGAAAGATTTGTTTGAGGATAAAATGGAGCTTCTGTGCAAAATGGAATACTGTCCAGCGTCTATTAGCAGGCCCAGAACACAAAAGCCTTCTTATCTGTTTCTGACGGTATGGTCATATAAACTCCAAGAGTACCGATCTATACCCTCTGTCGCAACTTGGGGGAAAGAAGCGGCCACCGACGGAGCTATGCCTTTTCTTGTTTTTACTTTTTGGCCACTGCAATGTAGGTACTGATCAGTTTATCATCTGGAACTCACCACCTATCATGAGATACCATACCTTTTATGGATTTTTGTAGCTGGCAGAATGAGAATGTACCTGTTATCCAATCAAAGTTCTGTGTTATTATGGAATGTACTTAGCACCTCTGCAATTGCTCTACCTGCTCCAGGAATCCAAAAGCAGGTTCCAACCCAGAATTTCATTGTAGCTGTAAGCAATTGTTTTCAGAGACTAGAATTCGTCCATGCTGACTACTGTGGCTGCAATCCTAACCCTTCCCAGCATTTCTTATCCATTGAAATGACAACACTGTTTAACTGCAAAACAAAATGGCTGCCTCCAGAAAATCAATATGGCAGCCTCCATGAAAATTTCAATAGATGGAACACTGAGCGTGTCACAACGGAACCCTTCAGCATCCATGGATGATGACATCACAATGGACCCTTGCTGTTTTCCTTCCTGGCAGCAGCCATGTTTCTTCATTCTTCAGTCAGGTGTGGATCCATGCACATCAACAGGTATGGGTGCCAATCAACAGGTAAGGGTGCGTTTTTGTGTGTGTCAAACAAAGGTGTCAGTTAATGGAAAGATTTGTTTGAGGAAAAAATGGAGCTTGAGTGCAAAATGGAATACTGTCCAGCATCTATTAGCAGGCCCAGAACACAAAAGCCTTCTTATCTGTTTCAGACGGTATGGTCATATAAACTGCAAGAGTACCGATCTATACCCTCTGTCGCAACTTTGGGTTAAGAAGCGGCCACCGACGGAGCTATGCCTTTTCTTGTTTTTACTTTTTGGCCACTGCAATGTAGGTGCAGATCAGTTTATCATCTGCAACTCACCACCTATCATGAGATACCATACCTTTTATGGATTTTTGTAGCTGGCAGAATGAGAATGTGCCTGTTATCCAATCAAAGTTCTGTGCTATTATGGAATGTACTTAGCACCTCTGCAATTGCTCTACCTGCTCCAGGAATCCAAAACCAGGTTCCAACCCAGAATTTCATTGCAGCTATAAGCAATTGTTTTCAGAGACTAGAATTCGTCCATGCTAACTACTGTGGCTACAATCCTTATCCTTCACAGCATTTCTTATCCATTGCACTGCAAGCTCTGTTTAACTGCAACGGCAGCAGCCATGTTTCTTCATTCTTCAGTCAGGTGTGGATCCATGTACATCAACAGGTATGGGTGCCAATCAACAGGTAAGGATGCCTTTTTGTGTGTGTGTCAAACAAAGGTGTCAGTTAATGGAAAGATTTGTTTGAGGATAAAATGGAGCTTCTGTGCAAAATGGAATACTGTCCAGCGTCTATTAGCAGGCCCAGAACACAAAAGCCTTCTTATCTGTTTCTGACGGTATGGTCATATAAACTCCAAGAGTATCGATCTATACCCTCTGTCGCAACTTTGGGTTAAGAAGCAGCCACCGACGGAGCTATGCCTTTTCTTGTTTTTACTTTTTGGCCACTGCAATGTAGGTGCAGATCATTTTATCATCTGCAGCTCACCACCTATCATGAGATACCATACCTTTTTTGGATTTTTGTAGCTGGCAGAATGAGAATGTGCCTGTTATCCAATCAAAGTTCTGTGCTATTATGGAATGTACTTAGCACCTCTGCAATTGCTCTACCTTCTCCAGGAATCCAAAAGCAGGTTCCAACCCAGAATTTCATTGTAGCTATAAGCAATTGTTTTCAGTGACTAGAATTCATCCATGCTGACTACTGTGGCTGCATTCCTAACCCTTCACAGCATTTCTTATCCATTGCACTGCAAGCTCTGTTTAACTGCAACGGCAGCAGCCATGTTTCTTCATTCTTCAATCAGGTGTGGATCCATGTACATCAACAGGTATGGGTGCCAATCAACAGGTAAGGGTGCGTTTTTGTGTGTGTCAAACAAAGGTGTCAGTTAATGGAAAGATTTGTTTGAGGATAAAATGGAGCTTCTGTGCAAAATGGAATACTGTCCAGCGTCTATTAGCAGGCCCAGAACACAAAAGCCTTCTTATCTGTTTCTGACGGTATGGTCATATAAACTCCAAGAGTACCGATCTATACCCTCTGTCGCAACTTGGGGGAAAGAAGCGGCCACCGACGGAGCTATGCCTTTTCTTGTTTTTACTTTTTGGCCACTGCAATGTAGGTACTGATCAGTTTATCATCTGGAACTCACCACCTATCATGAGATACCATACCTTTTATGGAATTTTGTAGCTGGCAGAATGAGAATGTACCTGTTATCCAATCAAAGTTCTGTGCTATTATGGAATGTACTTAGCACCTCTGCAATTGCTCTACCTGCTCCAGGAATCCAAAAGCAGGTTCCAACCCAGAATTTCATTTTGCTATAAGCAATTGTTTTCAGAGACTAGAATTCGTCCATGCTGACTACTGTGGCTGCAATCCTAACCCTTCACAGCATTTCTTATCCATTGTACTGCAAGCTCTGTTTAACTGCAAAACAAAATGGCTGCCTCCAGAAAATCAATATGGCAGCCTCCATGAAAATTTCAATAGATGGAACACTGAGCGTGTCACAACGGAACCCTTCAGCATCCATGGATGATGACATCACAATGGACCCTTGCTGTTTTCCTTCCTGGCAGCAGCCATGTTTCTTCATTCTTCAGTCAGGTGTGGATCCATGCACATCAACAGGTATGGGTGCCAATCAACAGGTAAGGGTGCGTTTTTGTGTGTGTCAAACAAAGGTATCAGTTAATGGAAAGATTTGTTTAAGGAAAAAATGGAGCTTGTGTGCAAAATTCAATACTGTCCAGGGTCTATTAGCAGGCCCAGAACACAAAAGCCTTATCTGTTTCTGACGGTATGGTCATATAAACTCCAAGAGTACCGATCTATACCCTCTGTCGCAACTTTGGGTTAAGAAGCGGCCACCGACGGAGCTATGCCTTTTCTTGTTTTTACTTTTTGGCCACTGCAATGTAGGTGCAGATCAGTTTATTATCTGCAACTCACCACCTATCATGAGATACCATACCTTTTATGGATTTTTGTAGCTGGCAGAATGAGAATGTGCCTGTTATCCAATCAAAGTTCTGTGCTATTATGGAATGTACTTAGCACCTCTGCAATTGCTCTACCTGCTCCAGGAATCCAAAAGCAGGTTCCAACCCAGAATTTCATTGCAGCTATAAGCAATTGTTTTCAGAGACTAGAATTCGTCCATGCTGACTACTGTGGCTGCAATCCTAACCCTTCCCAGCATTTCTTATCCATTGAAATGACAACACTGTTTAACTGCAAAACAAAATGGCTGCCTCCAGAAAATCAATATGGCAGCCTCCATAAAAATTTCAATAGATGGAACACTGAGCGTGTCACAACGGAACCCTTCAGCATCCATGGATGATGACATCACAATGGACCCTTGCTGTTTTCCTTCCTGGCAGCAGCCATGTTTCTTCATTCTTCAGTCAGGTGTGGATCCATGCACATCAACAGGTATGGGTGCCAATCAACAGGTAAGTGTGCGTTTTTGTGTGTGTCAAACAAAGGTGTCAGTTAATGGAAAGATTTGTTTGAGGAAAAAATGGAGCTTGAGTGCAAAATGGAATACTGTCCAGCATCTATTAGCAGGCCCAGAACACAAAAGCCTTCTTATCTGTTTTAGACGGTATGGTCATATAAACTGCAAGAGTACCGATCTATACCCTCTGTCGCAACTTTGGGTTAAGAAGCGGCCACCGACGGAGCTATGCCTTTTCTTGTTTTTACTTTTTGGCCACTGCAATGTAGGTGCAGATCAGTTTATCATCTGCAACTCACCACCTATCATGAGATACCATACCTTTTATGGATTTTTGTAGCTGGCAGAATGAGAATGTGCCTGTTATCCAATTAAAGTTCTGTGCTATTATGGAATGTACTTAGCACCTCTGCAATTTCTCTACCTGCTCCAGGAATCCAAAAGCAGGTTCCAACCCAGAATTTCATTGTAGCTATAAGCAATTGTTTTCAGAGACTAGAATTCGTCCATGCTGACTACTGTGGCTACAATCCTTACTCTTCACAGCATTTCTTATCCATTGTACTGCAAGCTCTGTTTAACTGCAACGGCAGCAGCCATGTTTCTTCATTCTTCAGTCAGGTGTGGATCCATGCACATCAACAGGTATGGGTGCCAATCAACAGGTAAGGATGCGTTTTTGTGTGTGTGTCAAACAAAGGTGTCAGTTAATGGAAAGATTTGTTTGAGGATAAAATGGAGCTTCTGTGCAAAATGGAATACTGTCCAGCGTCTATTAGCAGGCCCAGAACACAAAAGCCTTCTTATCTGTTTCTGACGGTATGGTCATATAAACTCCAAGAGTATCGATCTATACCCTCTGTCGCAACTTTGGGTTAAGAAGCGGCCACCGACTGAGCTATGCCTTTTCTTGTTTTTACTTTTTGGCCACTGCAATGTAGGTGCAGATCAGTTTATCATCTGCAACTCACCACCTATCATGAGATACCATACCTTTTTTGGATTTTTGTAGCTGGCAGAATGAGAATGTGCCTGTTATCCAATCAAAGTTCTGTGCTATTATGGAATGTACTTAGCACCTCTGCAATTGCTCTACCTTCTCCAGGAATCCAAAAGCAGGTTCCAACCCAGAATTTCATTGTAGCTATAAGCAATTGTTTTCAGTGACTAGAATTCATCCATGCTGACTACTGTGGCTGCATTCCTAACCCTTCACAGCATTTCTTATCCATTGTACTGCAAGCTCTGTTTAACTGCAACGGCAGCAGCCATGTTTCTTCATTCTTCAATCAGGTGTGGATCCATGTACATCAACAGGTATGGGTGCCAATCAACAGGTAAGGGTGCGTTTTTGTGTGTGTCAAACAAAGGTGTCAGTTAATGGAAAGATTTGTTTGAGGATAAAATGGAGCTTCTGTGCAAAATGGAATACTGTCCAGCGTCTATTAGCAGGCCCAGAACACAAAAGCCTTCTTATCTGTTTCTGACGGTATGGTCATATAAACTCCAAGAGTACCGATCTATACCCTCTGTCGCAACTTGGGGGAAAGAAGCGGCCACCGACGGAGCTATGCCTCTTCTTGTTTTTACTTTTTGGCCACTGCAATGTAGGTACTGATCAGTTTATCATCTGGAACTCACCACCTATCATGAGATACCATACCTTCTATGGATTTTTGTAGCTGGCAGAATGAGAATGTACCTGTTATCCAATCAAAGTTCTGTGTTATTATGGAATGTACTTAGCACCTCTGCAATTGCTCTACCTGCTCCAGGAATCCAAAAGCAGGTTCCAACCCAGAATTTCATTGTAGCTGTAAGCAATTGTTTTCAGAGACTAGAATTCGTCCATGCTGACTACTGTGGCTGCAATCCTAACCCTTCACAGCATTTCTTATCCATTGTACTGCAAGCTCTATTTAACTGCAAAACAAAATGGCTGCCTCCAGAAAATAAATATGGCAGCCTCCATGAAAATTTCAATAGATGGAACACTGAGCGTGTCACAACGGAACCCTTCAGCATCCATGGATGATGACATCACAATGGACCCTTGCTGTTTTCCTTCCTGGCAGCAGCCATGTTTCTTCATTCTTCAGTCAGGTGTGGATCCATGCACATCAACAGGTATGGGTGCCAATCAACAGGTAAGGGTGCGTTTTTGTGTGTGTCAAACAAAGGTGTCAGTTAATGGAAAGATTTGTTTAAGGAAAAAATGGAGCTTGTGTGCAAAATGGAATACTGTCCAGGGTCTATTAGCAGGCCCAGAACACAAAAGCCTTATCTGTTTCTGACGGTATGGTCATATAAACTCCAAGAGTACCGATCTATACCCTCTGTCGCAACTTTGGGTTAAGAAGCGGCCACCGACGGAGCTATGCCTTTTCTTGTTTTTACTTTTTGGCCACTGCAATGTAGGTGCAGATCAGTTTATCATCTGCAACTCACCACCTATCATGAGATACCATACCTTTTATGGATTTTTGTAGCTGGCAGAATGAGAATGTGCCTGTTATCCAATCAAAGTTCTGTGCTATTATGGAATGTACTTAGCACCTCTGCAATTGCTCTAACTGCTCCAGGAATCCAAAAGCAGGTTCCAACCCAGAATTTCATTGCAGCTATAAGCAATTGTTTTCAGAGACTAGAATTCATCCATGCTGACTACTGTGGCTGCATTCCTAACCCTTCACAGCATTTCTTATCCATTGTACTGCAAGCTCTGTTTAACTGCAACGGCAGCAGCCATGTTTCTTCATTCTTCAATCAGGTGTGGATCCATGTACATCAACAGGTATGGGTGCCAATCAACAGGTAAGGGTGCGTTTTTGTGTGTGTCAAACAAAGGTGTCAGTTAATGGAAAGATTTGTTTGAGGATAAAATGGAGCTTCTGTGCAAAATGGAATACTGTCCAGCGTCTATTAGCAGGCCCAGAACACAAAAGCCTTCTTATCTGTTTCTGACGGTATGGTCATATAAACTCCAAGAGTACCGATCTATACCCTCTGTCGCAACTTGGGGGAAAGAAGCGGCCACCGACGGAGCTATGCCTTTTCTTGTTTTTACTTTTTGGCCACTGCAATGTAGGTACTGATCAGTTTATCATCTGGAACTCACCACCTATCATGAGATACCATACCTTTCATGGATTTTTGTAGCTGGCAGAATGAGAATGTACCTGTTATCCAATCAAAGTTCTGTGCTATTATGGAATGTACTTAGCACCTCTGCAATTGCTCTACCTGCTCCAGGAATCCAAAAGCAGTTCCAACCCAGAATTTCATTTTGCTATAAGCAATTGTTTTCAGAGACTAGAATTCGTCCATGCTGACTACTGTGGCTGCAATCCTAACCCTTCACAGCATTTCTTATCCATTGTACTGCAAGCTCTGTTTAACTGCAAAACAAAATGGCTGCCTCCAGAAAATCAATATGGCAGCCTCCATGAAAATTTCCATAGATGGATCACTGAGCGTGTCACAACGGAACCCTTCAGCATCCATGGATGATGACATCACAATGGACCCTTGCTGTTTTCCTTCCTGGCAGCAGCCATGTTTCTTTATTCTTCAGTCAGGTGTGGATCCATGCACATCAACAGGTATGGGTGCCAATCAACAGGTAAGGATGCGTTTTTGTGTGTGTCAAACAAAGGTATCAGTTAATAGAAAGATTTGTTTAAGGAAAAAATGGAGCTTGTGTGCAAAATTCAATACTTTCCAGGGTCTATTAGCAGGCCCAGAACACAAAAGCCTTATCTGTTTCTGACGGTATGGTCATATAAACTCCAAGAGTACCGATCTATACCCTCTGTCGCAACTTTGGGTTAAGAAGCGGCCACCGACGGAGCTATGCCTTTTCTTGTTTTTACTTTTTGGCCACTGCAATGTAGGTGCAGATCAGTTTATCATCTGCAACTCACCACCTATCATGAGATACCATACCTTTTATGGATTTTTGTAGCTGGCAGAATGAGAATGTGCCTGTTATCCAATCAAAGTTCTGTGCTATTATGGAATGTACTTAGCACCTCTGCAATTGCTCTACCTGCTCCAGGAATCCAAAAGCAGGTTCCAACCCAGAATTTCATTGCAGCTATAAGCAATTGTTTTCAGAGACTAGAATTCGTCCATGCTGACTACTGTGGCTGCAATCCTAACCCTTCCCAGCATTTCTTATCCATTGAAATGACAACACTGTTTAACTGCAAAACAAAATGGCTGCCTCCAGAAAATCAATATGGCAGCCTCCATAAAAATTTCAATAGATGGAACACTGAGCGTGTCACAACGGAACCCTTCAGCATCCATGGATGATGACATCACAATGGACCCTTGCTGTTTTCCTTCCTGGCAGCAGCCATGTTTCTTCATTCTTCAGTCAGGTGTGGATCCATGCACATCAACAGGTATGGGTGCCAATCAACAGGTAAGTGTGCGTTTTTGTGTGTGTCAAACAAAGGTGTCAGTTAATGGAAAGATTTGTTTGAGGAAAAAATTGAGCTTGTGTGCAAAATGGAATACTGTCCAGCATCTATTAGCAGGCCCAGAACACAAAAGCCTTCTTATCTGTTTCAGACGGTATGGTCATATAAACTGCAAGAGTACCGATCTATACCCTCTGTCGCAACTTTGGGTTAAGAAGCGGCCACCGACGGAGCTATGCCTTTTCTTGTTTTTACTTTTTGGCCACTGCAATGTAGGTGCAGATCAGTTTATCATCTGCAACTCACCACCTATCATGAGATACCATACCTTTTATGGATTTTTGTAGCTGGCAGAATGAGAATGTGCCTGTTATCCAATCAAAGTTCTGTGCTATTATGGAATGTACTTAGCACCTCTGCAATTGCTCTACCTGCTCCAGGAATCCAAAAGCAGGTTCCAACCCAGAATTTCATTGTAGCTATAAGCAATTGTTTTCAGAGACTAGAATTCGTCCATGCTGACTACTGTGGCTACAATCCTTACCCTTCACAGCATTTCTTATCCACTGTACTGCAAGCTCTGTTTAACTGCAACGGCAGCAGCCATGTTTCTTCATTCTTCAGTCAGGTGTGGATCCATGTACATCAACAGGTATGGGTGCCAATCAACAGGTAAGGATGCGTTTTTGTGTGTGTGTCAAACAAAGGTGTCAGTTAATGGAAAGATTTGTTTGAGGATAAAATGGAGCTTCTGTGCAAAATGGAATACTGTCCAGCGTCTATTAGCAGGCCCAGAACACAAAAGCCTTCTTATCTGTTTCTGACGGTATGGTCATATAAACTCCAAGAGTATCGATCTATACCCTCTGTAGCAACTTTGGGTTAAGAAGCGGCCACCGACTGAGCTATGCCTTTTCTTGTTTTTACTTTTTGGCCACTGCAATGTAGGTGCAGATCAGTTTATCATCTGCAACTCACCACCTATCATGAGATACCATACCTTTTTTGGATTTTTGTAGCTGGCAGAATGAGAATGTGCCTGTTATCCAATCAAAGTTCTGTGCTATTATGGAATGTACTTAGCACCTCTGCAATTGCTCTACCTTCTCCAGGAATCCAAAAGCAGGTTCCAACCCAGAATTTCATTGTAGCTATAAGCAATTGTTTTCAGTGACTAGAATTCATCCATGCTGACTACTGTGGCTGCATTCCTAACCCTTCACAGCATTTCTTATCCATTGTACTGCAAGCTCTGTTTAACTGCAACGGCAGCAGCCATGTTTCTTCATTCTTCAATCAGGTGTGGATCCATGTACATCAACAGGTATGGGTGCCAATCAACAGGTAAGGGTGCGTTTTTGTGTGTGTCAAACAAAGGTGTCAGTTAATGGAAAGATTTGTTTGAGGATAAAATGGAGCTTCTGTGCAAAATGGAATACTGTCCAGCGTCTATTAGCAGGCCCAGAACACAAAAGCCTTCTTATCTGTTTCTGACGGTATGGTCATATAAACTCCAAGAGTACCGATCTATACCCTCTGTCGCAACTTGGGGGAAAGAAGCGGCCACCGACGGAGCTATGCCTTTTCTTGTTTTTACTTTTTGGCCACTGCAATGTAGGTACTGATCAGTTTATCATCTGGAACTCACCACCTATCATGAGATACCATACCTTTTATGGATTTTTGTAGCTGGCAGAATGAGAATGTACCTGTTATCCAATCAAAGTTCTGTGTTATTATGGAATGTACTTAGCACCTCTGCAATTGCTCTACCTGCTCCAGGAATCCAAAAGCAGGTTCCAACCCAGAATTTCATTGTAGCTGTAAGCAATTGTTTTCAGAGACTAGAATTCGTCTTTGCTGACTACTGTGGCTGCAATCCTAACCCTTCACAGCATTTCTTATCCATTGTACTGCAAGCTCTATTTAACTGCAAAACAAAATGGCTGCCTCCAGAAAATAAATATGGCAGCCTCCATGAAAATTTCAATAAATGGAACACTGAGCGTGTCACAACGGAACCCTTCAGCATCCATGGATGATGACATCACAATGGACCCTTGCTGTTTTCCTTCCTGGCAGCAGCCATGTTTCTTCATTCTTCAGTCAGGTGTGGATCCATGCACATCAACAGGTATGGGTGCCAATCAACAGGTAAGGGTGCGTTTTTGTGTGTGTCAAACAAAGGTGTCAGTTAATGGAAAGATTTGTTTAAGGAAAAAATGGAGCTTGTGTGCAAAATGGAATACTGTCCAGGGTCTATTAGCAGGCCCAGAACACAAAAGCCTTCTTATCTGTTTCTGACGGTATGGTCAGATAAACTCCAAGAGTACCGATCTATACCCTCTGTCGCAACTTTAGGTTAAGAAGCGGCCACCGACGGAGCTATGCCTTTTCTTGTTTTTACTTTTTGGCCACTGCAATGTAGGTGCAGATCAGTTTATCATCTGCAACTCACCACCTATCATGAGATACCATACCTTTTATGGATTTTTGTAGCTGGCAGAATGAGAATGTGCCTGTTATCCAATCAAAGTTCTGTGCTATTATGGAATGTACTTAGCACCTCTGCAATTGCTCTAACTGCTCCAGGAATCCAAAAGCAGGTTCCAACCCAGAATTTCATTGCAGCTATAAGCAATTGTTTTCAGAGACTAGAATTCGTCCATGCTGACTACTGTGGCTGCAATCCTAACCCTTCCCAGCATTTCTTATCCATTGAAATGACAACACTGTTTAACTGCAAAACAAAATGGCTGCCTCCAGAAAATCAATATGGCAGCCTCCATGAAAATATCAATAGATGGAACACTGAGCGTGTCACAACGGAACCCTTCAGCATCCATGGATGATGACATCGCAATGGACCCTTGCTGTTTTCCTTCCTGGCAGCAGCCATGTTTCTTCATTCTTCAGTCAGGTGTGGATCCATGCACATCAACAGGTATGGGTGCCAATCAACAGGTAAGTGTGCGTTTTTGTGTGTGTCAAACAAAGGTGTCAGTTAATGGAAAGATTTGTTTGAGGAAAAAATGGAGCTTGAGTGCAAAATGGAATACTGTCCAGCATCTATTAGCAGGCCCAGAACACAAAAGCCTTCTTATCTGTTTCAGACGGTATGGTCATATAAACTGCAAGAGTACCGATCTATACCCTCTGTCGCAACTTTGGGTTAAGAAGCGGCCACCGACGGAGCTATGCCTTTTCTTGTTTTTACTTTTTGGCCACTGCAATGTAGGTGCAGATCAGTTTATCATCTGCAACTCACCACCTATCATGAGATACCATACCTTTTATGGATTTTTGTAGCTGGCAGAATGAGAATGTGCCTGTTATCCAATCAAAGTTCTGTGCTATTATGGAATGTACTTAGCACCTCTGCAATTGCTCTACCTGCTCCAGGAATCCAAAAGCAGGTTCCAACCCAGAATTTCATTGCAGCTATAAGCAATTGTTTTCAGAGACTAGAATTCGTCCATGCTAACTACTGTGGCTACAATCCTTATCCTTCACAGCATTTCTTATCCATTGTACTGCAAGCTCTGTTTAACTGCAACGGCAGCAGCCATGTTTCTTCATTCTTCAGTCAGGTGTGGATCCATGTACATCAACAGGTATGGGTGCCAATCAACAGGTAAGTGTGCGTTTTTGTGTGTGTCAAACAAAGGTGTCAGTTAATGGAAAGATTTGTTTGAGGAAAAAATGGAGCTTCTGTGCAAAATGGAATACTGTCCAGCATCTATTAGCAGGCCCAGAACACAAAAGCCTTCTTATCTGTTTCAGACGGTATGGTCATATAAACTTCAAGAGTACCGATCTATACCCTCTGTCGCAACTTTGGGTTAAGAAGCGGCCACCGACGGAGCTATGCCTTTTCTTGTTTTTACTTTTTGGCCACTGCAATGTAGGTGCAGATCAGTTTATCATCTGCAACTCACCACCTATCATGAGATACCATACCTTTTATGGATTTTTGTAGCTGGCAGAATGAGAATGTGCCTGTTATCCAATCAAAGTTCTGTGCTATTATGGAATGTACTTAGCACCTCTGCAATTGCTCTACCTGCTCCAGGAATCCAAAAGCAGGTTCCAACCCAGAATTTCATTGTAGCTATAAGCAATTGTTTTCAGAGACTAGAATTCGTCCATGCTGACTACTGTGGCTACAATCCTTACCCTTCACAGCATTTCTTATCCATTGTACTGCAAGCTCTGTTTAACTGCAACGGCAGCAGCCATGTTTCTTCATTCTTCAGTCAGGTGTGGATCCATGTACATCAACAGGTATGGGTGCCAATCAACAGGTAAGGATGCGTTTTTGTGTGTGTGTCAAACAAAGGTGTCAGTTAATGGAAAGATTTGTTTGAGGATAAAATGGAGCTTCTGTGCAAAATGGAATACTGTCCAGCGTCTATTAGCAGGCCCAGAACACAAAAGCCTTCTTATCTGTTTCTGACGGTGTGGTCATATAAACTCCAAGAGTATCGATCTATACCCTCTGTCGCAACTTTGGGTTAAGAAGCGGCCACCGACTGAGCTATGCCTTTTCTTGTTTTTACTTTTTGGCCACTGCAATGTAGGTGCAGATCAGTTTATCATCTGCAACTCACCACCTATCATGAGATACCATACCTTTTTTGGATTTTTGTAGCTGGCAGAATGAGAATGTGCCTGTTATCCAATCAAAGTTCTGTGCTATTATGGAATGTACTTAGCACCTCTGCAATTGCTCTACCTTCTCCAGGAATCCAAAAGCAGGTTCCAACCCAGAATTTCATTGTAGCTATAAGCAATTGTTTTCAGTGACTAGAATTCATCCATGCTGACTACTGTGGCTGCATTCCTAACCCTTCACAGCATTTCTTATCCATTGTACTGCAAGCTCTGTTTAACTGCAACGGCAGCAGCCATGTTTCTTCATTCTTCAATCAGGTGTGGATCCATGTACATCAACAGGTATGGGTGCCAATCAACAGGTAAGGGTGCGTGTTTGTGTGTGTCAAACAAAGGTGTCAGTTAATGGAAAGATTTGTTTGAGGATAAAATGGAGCTTCTGTGCAAAATGGAATACTGTCCAGCGTCTATTAGCAGGCCCAGAACACAAAAGCCTTCTTATCTGTTTCTGACGGTATGGTCATATAAACTCCAAGAGTACCGATCTATACCCTCTGTCGCAACTTGGGGGAAAGAAGCGGCCACCGACGGAGCTATGCCTTTTCTTGTTTTTACTTTTTGGCCACTGCAATGTAGGTACTGATCAGTTTATCATCTGGAACTCACCACCTATCATGAGATACCATACCTTTTATGGATTTTTGTAGCTGGCAGAATGAGAATGTACCTGTTATCCAATCAAAGTTCTGTGTTATTATGGAATGTACTTAGCACCTCTGCAATTGCTCTACCTGCTCCAGGAATCCAAAAGCAGGTTCCAACCCAGAATTTCATTGTAGCTGTAAGCAATTGTTTTCAGAGACTAGAATTCGTCTTTGCTGACTACTGTGGCTGCAATCCTAACCCTTCACAGCATTTCTTATCCATTGTACTGCAAGCTCTATTTAACTGCAAAACAAAATGGCTGCCTCCAGAAAATAAATATGGCAGCCTCCATGAAAATTTCAATAAATGGAACACTGAGCGTGTCACAACGGAACCCTTCAGCATCCATGGATGATGACATCACAATGGACCCTTGCTGTTTTCCTTCCTGGCAGCAGCCATATTTCTTCATTCTTCAGTCAGGTGTGGATCCATGCACATCAACAGGTATGGGTGCCAATCAACAGGTAAGGGTGCGTTTTTGTGTGTGTCAAACAAAGGTGTCAGTTAATGAAAAGATTTGTTTGAGGAAAAAATTGAGCTTGTGTGCAAAATGGAATACTGTTCAGCATCTATTAGCAGGCCCAGAACACAAAAGCCTTCTTATCTGTTTCAGACGGTATGGTCATATAAACTGCAAGAGTACCGATCTATACCCTCTGTCGCAACTTTGGGTTAAGAAGCGGCCACCGACGGAGCTATGCCTTTTCTTGTTTTTACTTTTTGGCCACTGCAATGTAGGTGCAGATCAGTTTATCATCTGCAACTCACCACCTATCATGAGATACCATACCTTTTATGGATTTTTGTAGCTGGCAGAATGAGAATGTGCCTGTTATCCAATCAAAGTTCTGTGCTATTATGGAATGTACTTAGCACCTCTGCAATTGCTCTACCTGCTCCAGGAATCCAAAAGCAGGTTCCAACCCAGAATTTCATTGCAGCTATAAGCAATTGTTTTCAGAGACTAGAATTCGTCCATGCTAACTACTGTGGCTACAATCCTTATCCTTCACAGCATTTCTTATCCATTGTACTGCAAGCTCTGTTTAACTGCAACGGCAGCAGCCATGCTTCTTCATTCTTCAGTCAGGTGTGGATCAATGTACATCAACAGGTATGGGTGCCAATCAACAGGTAAGGATGCGTTTTTGTGTGTGTGTCAAACAAAGGTGTCAGTTAATGGAAAGATTTGTTTGAGGATAAAATGGAGCTTCTGTGCAAAATGGAATACTGTCCAGCGTCTATTAGCAGGCCCAGAACACAAAAGCCTTCTTATCTGTTTCTGACGGTATGGTCATATAAACTCCAAGAGTATCGATCTATACCCTCTGTCGCAACTTTGGGTTAAGAAGCGGCCACCGACGGAGCTATGCCTTTTCTTGTTTTTACTTTTTGGCCACTGCAATGTAGGTGCAGATCATTTTATCATCTGCAACTCACCACCTATCATGAGATACCATACCTTTTTGGATTTTTGTAGCTGGCAGAATGAGAATGTGCCTGTTATCCAATCAAAGTTCTGTGCTATTATGGAATGTACTTAGCACCTCTGCAATTGCTCTACCTGCTCCAGGAATCCAAAAGCAGGTTCCAACCCAGAATTTCATTGTAGCTATAAGCAATTGTTTTCAGTGACTAGATATCATCCATGCTGACTACTGTGGCTGCATTCCTAACCCTTCACAGCATTTCTTATCCATTGTACTGCAAGCTCTGTTTAACTGCAACGGCAGCAGCCATGTTTCTTCATTCTTCAGTCAGGTGTGGATCCATGTACATCAACAGGTATGGGTGCCAATCAACAGGTAAGGATGCGTTTTTGTGTGTGTGTCAAACAAAGGTGTCAGTTAATGGAAAGATTTGTTTGAGGATAAAATGGAGCTTCTGTGCAAAATGGAATACTGTCCAGCGTCTATTAGCAGGCCCAGAACACAAAAGCCTTCTTATCTGTTTCTGACGGTATGGTCATATAAACTCCAAGAGTATCGATCTATACCCTCTGTCGCAACTTTGGGTTAAGAAGCGGCCACCGACGGAGCTATGCCTTTTCTTGTTTTTACTTTTTGGCCACTGCAATGTAGGTGCAGATCATTTTATCATCTGCAGCTCACCACCTATCATGAGATACCATACCTTTTTTGGATTTTTGTAGCTGGCAGAATGAGAATGTGCCTGTTATCCAATCAAAGTTCTGTGCTATTATGGAATGTACTTAGCACCTCTGCAATTGCTCTACCTGCTCCAGGAATCCAAAAGCAGGTTCCAACCCAGAATTTCATTGTAGCTATAAGCAATTGTTTTCAGAGACTAGAATTCGTCCATGCTGACTACTGTGGCTGCATTCCTAACCCTTCACAGCATTTCTTATCCATTGTACTGCAAGCTCTGTTTAACTGCAACGGCAGCAGCCATGTTTCTTCATTCTTCAATCAGGTGTGGATCCATGTACATCAACAGGTATGGGTGCCAATCAACAGGTAAGGGTGCGTGTTTGTGTGTGTCAAACAAAGGTGTCAGTTAATGGAAAGATTTGTTTGAGGATAAAATGGAGCTTCTGTGCAAAATGGAATACTGTCCAGCGTCTATTAGCAGGCCCAGAACACAAAAGCCTTCTTATCTGTTTCTGACGGTATGGTCATATAAACTCCAAGAGTACCGATCTATACCCTCTGTCGCAACTTGGGGGAAAGAAGCGGCCACCGACGGAGCTATGCCTTTTCTTGTTTTTACTTTTTGGCCACTGCAATGTAGGTACTGATCAGTTTATCATCTGGAACTCACCACCTATCATGAGATACCATACCTTTTATGGATTTTTGTAGCTGGCAGAATGAGAATGTACCTGTTATCCAATCAAAGTTCTGTGTTATTATGGAATGTACTTAGCACCTCTGCAATTGCTCTACCTGCTCCAGGAATCCAAAAGCAGGTTCCAACCCAGAATTTCATTGTAGCTGTAAGCAATTGTTTTCAGAGACTAGAATTCGTCTTTGCTGACTACTGTGGCTGCAATCCTAACCCTTCACAGCATTTCTTATCCATTGTACTGCAAGCTCTATTTAACTGCAAAACAAAATGGCTGCCTCCAGAAAATAAATATGGCAGCCTCCATGAAAATTTCAATAAATGGAACACTGAGCGTGTCACAACGGAACCCTTCAGCATCCATGGATGATGACATCACAATGGACCCTTGCTGTTTTCCTTCCTGGCAGCAGCCATATTTCTTCATTCTTCAGTCAGGTGTGGATCCATGCACATCAACAGGTATGGGTGCCAATCAACAGGTAAGGGTGCGTTTTTGTGTGTGTCAAACAAAGGTGTCAGTTAATGGAAAGATTTGTTTAAGGAAAAAATGGAGCTTGTGTGCAAAATGGAATACTGTCCAGGGTCTATTAGCAGGCCCAGAACACAAAAGCCTTATCTGTTTCTGACGGTATGGTCATATAAACTCCAAGAGTACCGATCTATACCCTCTGTCGCAACTTTGGGTTAAGAAGCGGCCACCGACGGAGCTATGCCTTTTCTTGTTTTTACTTTTTGGCCACTGCAATGTAGGTGCAGATCAGTTTATCATCTGCAACTCACCACCTATCATGAGATACCATACCTTTTATGGATTTTTGTAGCTGGCAGAATGAGAATGTGCCTGTTATCCAATCAAAGTTCTGTGCTATTATTGAATGTACTTAGCACCTCTGCAATTGCTCTAACTGCTCCAGGAATCCAAAAGCAGGTTCCAACCCAGAATTTCATTGCAGCTATAAGCAATTGTTTTCAGAGACTAGAATTCGTCCATGCTGACTACTGTGGCTGCAATCCTAACCCTTCCCAGCATTTCTTATCCATTGAAATGACAACACTGTTTAACTGCAAAACAAAATGGCTACCTCCAGAAAATCAATATGGCAGCCTCCATGAAAATATCAATAGATGGAACACTGAGCGTGTCACAACGGAACCCTTCAGCATCCATGGATGATGACATCGCAATGGACCCTTGCTGTTTTCCTTCCTGGCAGCAGCCATGTTTCTTCATTCTTCAGTCAGGTGTGGATCCATGCACATCAACAGGTATGGGTGCCAATCAACAGGTAAGTGTGCGTTTTTGTGTGTGTCAAACAAAGGTGTCAGTTAATGGAAAGATTTGTTTGAGGAAAAAATGGAGCTTGAGTGCAAAATGGAATACTGTCCAGCATCTATTAGCAGGCCCAGAACACAAAAGCCTTCTTATCTGTTTCAGACGGTATGGTCATATAAACTGCAAGAGTACCGATCTATACCCTCTGTCGCAACTTTGGGTTAAGAAGCGGCCACCGACGGAGCTATGCCTTTTCTTGTTTTTACTTTTTGGCCACTGCAATGTAGGTGCAGATCAGTTTATCATCTGCAACTCACCACCTATCATGAGATACCATACCTTTTATGGATTTTTGTAGCTGGCAGAATGAGAATGTGCCTGTTATCCAATCAAAGTTCTGTGCTATTATGGAATGTACTTAGCACCTCTGCAATTGCTCTACCTGCTCCAGGAATCCAAAAGCAGGTTCCAACCCAGAATTTCATTGCAGCTATAAGCAATTGTTTTCAGAGACTAGAATTCGTCCATGCTAACTACTGTGGCTACAATCCTTATCCTTCACAGCATTTCTTATCCATTGTACTGCAAGCTCTGTTTAACTGCAACGGCAGCAGCCATGCTTCTTCATTCTTCAGTCAGGTGTGGATCAATGTACATCAACAGGTATGGGTGCCAATCAACAGGTAAGGATGCGTTTTTGTGTGTGTGTCAAACAAAGGTGTCAGTTAATGGAAAGATTTGTTTGAGGATAAAATGGAGCTTCTGTGCAAAATGGAATACTGTCCAGCGTCTATTAGCAGGCCCAGAACACAAAAGCCTTCTTATCTGTTTCTGACGGTATGGTCATATAAACTCCAAGAGTATCGATCTATACCCTCTGTCGCAACTTTGGGTTAAGAAGCGGCCACCGACGGAGCTATGCCTTTTCTTGTTTTTACTTTTTGGCCACTGCAATGTAGGTGCAGATCATTTTATCATCTGCAGCTCACCACCTATCATGAGATACCATACCTTTTTTGGATTTTTGTAGCTGGCAGAATGAGAATGTGCCTGTTATCCAATCAAAGTTCTGTGCTATTATGGAATGTACTTAGCACCTCTGCAATTGCTCTACCTGCTCCAGGAATCCAAAAGCAGGTTCCAACCCAGAATTTCATTGTAGCTATAAGCAATTGTTTTCAGTGACTAGATATCATCCATGCTGACTACTGTGGCTGCATTCCTAACCCTTCACAGCATTTCTTATCCATTGTACTGCAAGCTCTGTTTAACTGCAACGGCAGCAGCCATGTTTCTTCATTCTTCAATCAGGTGTGGATCCATGTACATCAACAGGTATGGGTGCCAATCAACAGGTAAGGGTGCGTTTTTGTGTGTGTCAAACAAAGGTGTCAGTTAATGGAAAGATTTGTTTGAGGATAAAATGGAGCTTCTGTGCAAAATGGAATACTGTCCAGCGTCTATTAGCAGGCCCAGAACACAAAAGCCTTCTTATCTGTTTCTGACGGTATGGTCATATAAACTCCAAGAGTATCGATCTATACCCTCTGTCGCAACTTTGGGTTAAGAAGCGGCCACCGACTGAGCTATGCCTTTTCTTGTTTTTACTTTTTGGCCACTGCAATGTAGGTGCAGATCAGTTTATCATCTGCAACTCACCACCTATCATGAGATACCATACCTTTTTTGGATTTTTGTAGCTGGCAGAATGAGAATGTGCCTGTTATCCAATCAAAGTTCTGTGCTATTATGGAATGTACTTAGCACCTCTGCAATTGCTCTACCTTCTCCAGGAATCCAAAAGCAGGTTCCAACCCAGAATTTCATTGTAGCTATAAGCAATTGTTTTCAGTGACTAGAATTCATCCATGCTGACTACTGTGGCTGCATTCCTAACCCTTCACAGCATTTCTTATCCATTGTACTGCAAGCTCTGTTTAACTGCAACGGCAGCAGCCATGTTTCTTCATTCTTCAATCAGGTGTGGATCCATGTACATCAACAAGTATGGGTGCCAATCAACAGGTAAGGGTGCGTTTTTGTGTGTGTCAAACAAAGGTGTCAGTTAATGGAAAGATTTGTTTGAGGATAAAATGGAGCTTCTGTGCAAAATGGAATACTGTCCAGCGTCTATTAGCAGGCCCAGAACACAAAAGCCTTCTTATCTGTTTCTGACGGTATGGTCATATAAACTCCAAGAGTATCGATCTATACCCTCTGTCGCAACTTTGGGTTAAGAAGCGGCCACCGACTGAGCTATGCCTTTTCTTGTTTTTACTTTTTGGCCACTGCAATGTAGGTGCAGATCAGTTTATCATCTGCAACTCACCACCTATCATGAGATACCATACCTTTTATGGATTTTTGTAGCTGGCAGAATGAGAATGTGCCTGTTATCCAATCAAAGTTCTGTGCTATTATGGAATGTACTTAGCACCTCTGCAATTGCTCTACCTGCTCCAGGAATCCAAAAGCAGGTTCCAACCCAGAATTTCATTGCAGCTATAAGCAATTGTTTTCAGAGACTAGAATTCGTCCATGCTAACTACTGTGGCTACAATCCTTATCCTTCACAGCATTTCTTATCCATTGTACTGCAAGCTCTGTTTAACTGCAACGGCAGCAGCCATGTTTCTTCATTCTTCAGTCAGGTGTGGATCCATGTACATCAACAGGTATGGGTGCCAATCAACAGGTAAGGATGCGTTTTTGTGTGTGTGTCAAACAAAGGTGTCAGTTAATGGAAAGATTTGTTTGAGGATAAAATGGAGCTTCTGTGCAAAATGGAATACTGTCCAGCGTCTATTAGCAGGCCCAGAACACAAAAGCCTTCTTATCTGTTTCTGACGGTATGGTCATATAAACTCCAAGAGTATCGATCTATACCCTCTGTCGCAACTTTGGGTTAAGAAGCGGCCACCGACGGAGCTATGCCTTTTCTTGTTTTTACTTTTTGGCCACTGCAATGTAGGTGCAGATCATTTTATCATCTGCAGCTCACCACCTATCATGAGATACCATACCTTTTTTGGATTTTTGTAGCTGGCAGAATGAGAATGTGCCTGTTATCCAATCAAAGTTCTGTGCTATTATGGAATGTACTTAGCACCTCTGCAATTGCTCTACCTTCTCCAGGAATCCAAAAGCAGGTTCCAACCCAGAATTTCATTGTAGCTATAAGCAATTGTTTTCAGTGACTAGAATTCATCCATGCTGACTACTGTGGCTGCATTCCTAACCCTTCACAACATTTCTTATCCATTGTACTGCAAGCTCTGTTTAACTGCAACGGCAGCAGCCATGTTTCTTCATTCTTCAATCAGGTGTGGATCCATGTACATCAACAGGTATGGGTGCCAATCAACAGGTAAGGGTGCGTTTTTGTGTGTGTCAAACAAAGGTGTCAGTTAATGGAAAGATTTGTTTGAGGATAAAATGGAGCTTCTGTGCAAAATGGAATACTGTCCAGCGTCTATTAGCAGGCCCAGAACACAAAAGCCTTCTTATCTGTTTCTGACGGTATGGTCATATAAACTCCAAGAGTACCGATCTATACCCTCTGTCGCAACTTGGGGGAAAGAAGCGGCCACCGACGGAGCTATGCCTTTTCTTGTTTTTACTTTTTGGCCACTGCAATGTAGGTACTGATCAGTTTATCATCTGGAACTCACCACCTATCATGAGATACCATACCTTTTATGGATTTTTGTAGCTGGCAGAATGAGAATGTACCTGTTATCCAATCAAAGTTCTGTGCTATTATGGAATGTACTTAGCACCTCTGCAATTGCTCTACCTGCTCCAGGAATCCAAAAGCAGGTTCCAACCCAGAATTTCATTTTGCTATAAGCAATTGTTTTCAGAGACTAGAATTCGTCCATGCTGACTACTGTGGCTGTAATCCTAACCCTTCACAGCATTTCTTATCCATTGTACTGCAAGCTCTGTTTAACTGCAAAACAAAATGGCTGCCTCCAGAAAATCAATATGGCAGCCTCCATGAAAATTTCCATAAATGGAACACTGAGCGTGTCACAACGGAACCCTTCAGCATCCATGGATGATGACATCACAATGGACCCTTGCTGTTTTCCTTCCTGGCAGCAGCCATGTTTCTTCATTCTTCAGTCAGGTGTGGATCCATGCACATCAACAGGTATGGGTGCCAAGCAACAGGTAAGGGTGCGTTTTTGTGTGTGTCAAACAAAGGTATCAGTTAATGGAAAGATTTGTTTAAGGAAAAAATGGAGCTTGTGTGCAAAATTCAATACTGTCCAGGGTCTATTAGCAGGCCCAGAACACAAAAGCTTTATCTGTTTCTGACGGTATGGTCATATAAACTCCAAGAGTACCGATCTATACCCTCTGTCGCAACTTTGGGTTAAGAAGTGGCCACCGACGGAGCTATGCCTTTTCTTGTTTTTACTGTTTGGCAACTGCAATGTAGGTGCAGATCAGTTTGTCATCTGCAACTCACCACCTATCATGAGATGCCATACCTTTTATGGATTTTTGTAGCTGGCAGAATGAGAATGTGCCTGTTATCCAATCAAAGTTCTGTGCTATTATGGAATGTACTTAGCACCTCTGCAATTGCTCTACCTGCTCCAGGAATCCAAAAGCAGGTTCCAACCCAGAATTTCATTGTAGTTATAAGCAATTGTTTTCAGAGACTAGAATTCGTCAATGCTGACTACTGTGGCTGCAATCCTAACCCTTCACAGCATTTCTTATCCATTGTACTGCAAGCTCTGTTTAACTGCAAAACAAAATGGCTGCCTCCAGAAAATCAATATGGCAGCCTCCATGAAAATTTCCATAAATGGAACACTGAGCGTGTCACAACGGAACCCTTCAGCATCCATGGATGATGACATCACAATGGACCCTTGCTGTTTTCCTTCCTGGCAGCAGCCATGTTTCTTCATTCTTCAGTCAGGTGTGGATCCATGCACATCAACAGGTATGGGTGCCAATCAACAGGTAAGGGTGTGTTTTTGTGTGTGTCAAACAAAGGTGTCAGTTAATGGAAAGATTTGTTTGAGGATAAAATTGAGCTTCTGTGCAAAATGGAATACTGTCCAGCGTCTATTAGCAGGCCCAGAACACAAAAGCCTTCTTATCTGTTTCTGACGGTATGGTCATATAAACTCCAAGAGTACCGATCTATACCCTCTGTCGCAACTTTGGGTTAAGAAGCGGCCACCGACGGAGCTATGCCTTTTCTTGTTTTTACTTTTTGGCCACTGCAATGTAGGTGCAGATCAGTTTATCATCTGCAACTCACCACCTATCATGAGATACCATACCTTTTATGGATTTTTGTAGCTGGCTGAATGAGAATGTGCCTGTTATCCAATCAAAGTTCTGTGCTATTATGGAATGTACTTAGCACCTCTGCAATTGCTCTACCTGCTCCAGGAATCCAAAAGCAGGTTCCAACCCAGAATTTTATTGCAGCTATAAGCAATTGTTTTCAGAGACTTGAATTCGTCCATGCTGACTACTGTGGCTGCAATCCTAACCCTTCCCAGCATTTCTTATCCATTGAAATGACAACACTGTTTAACTGCAAAACAAAATGGCTGCCTCCAGAAAATCAATATGGCAGCCTCCATGAAAATTTCAATAGATGGAACACTGAGCGTGTCACAACGGAACCCTTCAGCATCCATGGATGATGACATCGCAATGGACCCTTGCTGTTTTCCTTCCTGGCAGCAGGCATGTTTCTTCATTCTTCAGTCAGGTGTGGATCCATGCACATCAACAGGTATGGGTGCCAATCAACAGGTAAGGGTGCGTTTTTGTGCATGTCAAACAAAGGTGTCAGTTAATGGAAAGATTTGTTTGAGGAAAAAATGGAGCTTGAGTGCAAAATGGAATACTGTCCAGCATCTATTAACAGGCCCAGAACACAAAAGCCTTCTTATCTGTTTCTGACGGTATGGTCATATAAACTCCAAGAGTACCGATCTATACCCTCTGTTGCAACTTTGGGTTAATAAGCGGCCACCGACGGAGCTATGCCTTTTCTTGTTTTTACTTTTTGGCCACTGCAATGTAGGTGCAGATCAGTTTATCATCTGCAACTCACCACCTATCATGAGATACATTACCTTTTATGGATTTTTGTAGCTGGCAGAATGAGAATGTGCCTGTTATCCAATCAAAGTTCTGTGCTATTATGGAATGTACTTAGCACCTCTGCAATTGCTCTACGTGCTCCAGGAATCCAAAAGCAGGTTCCAACCCAGAATTTCATTGTAGCTATAAGCAATTGTTTTCAGAGACTAGAATTCGTCCATGCTGACTACTGTGGCTGCAATCCTAACCCTTCACAGCATTTCTTATCCATTGTACTGCAAGCTCTGTTTAACTGCAACGGCAGCAGCCATGTTTCTTCATTCTTCAGTCAGGTGTGGATCAATGTACATCAACAGGTATGGGTGCCAATCAACAGGTAAGGTTGCGTTTTTGTGTGTGTCAAACAAAGGTGTCAGTTAATGGAAAGATTTGTTTGAGGAAAAAATGGAGCTTGTGTGCAAAATGGAATACTGTCCAAGGTCTATTAGCAGGCCCAGAACACAAAAGCCTTCTTATCTGTTTCTGACGGTATGGTCATATAATGTCACGGCTGTTTAAGGGTAACCAGAGCATACACAGTAAGAAGAGCTACTGACCGGACCCAAACTAGGGCAGAGAAAGGGTGACCCCTGTCAGACCCTCAACACTCTCCCTATGCTGCTAAAGCACATGCCCGGATCCAAATGGTGGAACGAGGCATGCCCGCGTACCTTAGACTGATGAGCCCTGTAACCCCTACAATAGTGGAAGGGGCACGGCCACCGATGCCCTGCACAGAATATGGAGGGAACCGTGGCCACCTCAGATCCAGTCAGGAAATCACCAGGTACACAACAAAGTCTGCACACTTAGCTGATGGAGCTGCAGCCGCAGAGAAGACGGATCCAAGGGCCGCTGGCAATATCCGGAGTGCTTGCAGTAGCAGAACACAGGTCCAGAGAACTAGTAGCTAAAGAAGTGAAGATACTCAAGTCAGAGCTACAACTGAAAAGAGAAATATAATCCACGCCCTGCAATAGGAGGAGGGGTGATTTAAAGGCAGGGAAATCAAACGCAGGAGAGACAGCTGGGAGTAAAGACCTCATCACAGGGGCGGAGAAACAGAACAGTGAGAACACCTCCAAACTCTAAGTGACATCATCACAGGGATGGAGACACAGAGCTGTGAGAACGTCTCAAAGCTCTGGTAGTGACAGTACCCCCCCCCCCCCCTCTACGGGTGGACTCCGGACACCCAGGACCCACCTTCCCAGGATGAGCCCTATGAAATGCCCTGATAAGGCGAGTGGCTTTAATGTCCGACATCGGAACCCACATCCTCTCCTCAGGACCATAACCCTTCCAATGAACGAGGTACTGAAGAGAACCGCGGACAATGCGAGAGTCCACAATTCTGGAATGCTCAAACTCCAGATTGCCATCAACCAAAATCGGAGGAGGAGGCAAAGAGGAGGGTACCGTGGGCTGGACATATGGTTTTAAGAGAGATCTGTGAAATACATTATGTATCTTCCAAACCCGTGGAAGATCAAGACGGAAGGCAACAGGATTGATGACTGACAAAATTTTATAAGGCCCAATAAACTTTGGACCCAATTTCCAGGAGGGAGCCTTCAGTTTAATATTTCTTGTAGACAACCACACCAGATCACCCACATTCAGGTCCGGACCAGGCACACGTCTCTTATCAGCCACACGCTTATACTTCTCACTCATCTTTCTGAGATTACTCTGAATCTTTTGCCAAATGGTAGACAAAGACGAGGAAAATCTCTCCTCCTCAGGTAAACCAGAAAGAGCCCCTCCCGAGAATGTCCCAAACTGCGGATGGAACCCATATGCACCAAAAAATGGTGACTTATCAGAAGATTCCTGACGACGGTTGTTCAAAGCAAACTCAGCAAGAGGGAGAAATGAACACCAATCCTCCTGGTTCTCCGCCACAAAACAGCGCAAATATGTCTCCAGATTCTGATTGAGGCGCTCAGTCTGACCATTCGACTGCGGGTGAAAAGCAGAAGAGAAGGACAGCCGAACCCCCAGGCGAGAACAGAAAGCCTTCCAGAACCTGGACACAAACTGCGTGCCTCTATCGGAAACAATATCAGAGGGAATGCCATGCAATTTAACAATATGGTCGACAAAAGCTTGCGCCAACGTTTTAGCATTGGGTAAACCAGGGAAAGGAACGAAATGAGCCATCTTGCTAAAACGGTCCACGACCACCAGGATCACCGACTTCCCCGAGGAACGAGGAAGATCCGTGATAAAGTCCATGGACAGGTGTGTCCAAGGACGGGAAGGTATGGGTAACGGGAGAAGGGAACCTGAAGGTCGTGAACGAGGGACCTTAGCGCGAGCGCACGTCTCACAAGCAGCCACAAAACCCTCCACAGACTTACGAAGAGCCGGCCACCAAAATCTCAGAGCAATGAGATCTACCGTGGCTCTACTCCCGGGGTGACCAGCAAGAACCGTATCATGATGTTCCTTAAAGAGTTTGTGACGTAGCTCAGGAGGCACGAACAACTTCCCGGAGGGACACCGGGCAGGTGCCTCAGTCTGGGCAGCCTGGACCTCGGCCTCCAAATCGGAATATAGAGCAGAAACAACTACCCCCTCCGCCAAAATGGGACCCGGGTCCTCGGAGTTTCCTCCTCCCGGAAAACAGCGAGAGAGAGCATCAGACTTCACATTCTTGAAAGTAACAACAAAATTGAATCTGGAGAAGAACAGAGACCATCTGGCCTGTCTCGGATTCATACGCCTGGCCGACTCCAAGTACGCCAGATTCTTATGGTCGGTAAAAACGGTGATAGGGTGCCTGGCCCCCTCCAACCAATGGCTCCATTCCTCGAAAGCCAACTTGATGGCCAACAACTCCCTATCTCCCACATCATAGTTTCTCTCTGCCGGGGAGAGTTTTCTAGAGAAAAAGGCACAAGGTCGCCATTTGGCAGGAGAGGGGCCCTGGGACAAAACTGCACCCACACCCACCTCGGAAGCATCCACCTCAACAATAAAAGGTAAGGAAACATCGGGATGCACCAAGATGGGAGCAGACGCAAAACTCTCTTTAATCTTAGAAAAGGCTGCAAGCGCCTCCTCCGACCAAGAGGAAAAATCCGGGTGGGGGGCGGAGCTAGCGCTGGACTGTGATGGCCGCATAGTCAGGAGCTCTCTGATCTAAACCCTACACAGCACAAGCTAGCGCAAGCTGACAGACGTGACAATGGTCAAGATTGGCCACCCAAGGGCCGGTGACAATTCTGGCACTCCTAAACCTCCGAATAGCAGTGGTGACATGGACAAATTTTTAAAAAAGGCGGCCGCCACAGTAGCGGCCAGAGAACCTAAGATGGCGCCGGCTTCCTCACATAGAGCGCGCGAATGCTCCGCCAACATGTCTGAGGGAGGAAGTGACACAGAGGACTCGCATTGCAAGACCGCACTCCTGATCACTCGTCGCTTTCTTAGGCAGTCCCTGAGCAAAGCTATGGAGCCGGTGCTGACTGAACTATCAGCTCTCCGCCAAGACGTCCACCATATAGGGGACAGAGTCGGGGCCCTGGAAGCGCGGCAAACGGCAGTCCTAGAACATCAATCTGCCACGGCTGTCTCTCTGCAAAAATGCCGTTCCTACCTGAATGATCTCCATAACGCAGTGGAGGACCAGGAGAATAGGGGACGCAGAAACAATCTGCGCTTCAGAGGAGTGCCTGAAATGATTGAAGCGGCGGACATCCCTGCGGCAGTGAACGAGATATGCACCTCCATCTTGGGCCCTGACCAGCCTGCTGACCTGATAATAGAAAGGGCGCATAGGGCACTGCGCCCCAAGCCCAAACCCTCGGAGCCTCCCAGGGACATTATCTGCAGATTCCTCAACTACCAATCCAAATCAGCAGTCCTGGAAGCTGCAAGAAACATCACCGACCTGACCTATGAAGGAGCTCCGATTGCGGTCTTTCAGGATCTGGCCCCTTCCACCCTAAAGAAAGGGAGAAGCCTGAAGCCCCTGACGGACTGGCTCAGGGCTAAGAAAACACCTTACAGATGGACCTTTCCTTTTGGAATCTCTTTTTTCTATGAGGGACGCCGCCTTACTGTTACAGCTTTCCATGATTTGGCTGGCGTATACGAACATCTCCAGATATCTCCGCTGCCGATTGAAAATTGGGAGCTTTATCAAGATCTGACAGACTTGCCTGAGATACCGAGGTTCGCTCCCTTTGAACCCCCGCGCACCCCAAGATCCCAGAAGAATAAGCGCAGGACCACCCAGACGACACCGTAGATTCCGGTTATCTAACAATAGTCTGAAAATTAGATATTGTTTGATTGCATATGTCTGATTTCTGTTTCATTTATCTTCTTTATACATCTTTATACATCTCTGGTTTCTGAGGTGATTAACCTTTTACTGGTATTACTCATTCGAGAATCCACTTGCTACCGCTTCCTATTCTTTTATCTCCCCCCCTTTTTATTCCCTTTCATTTCTCTCTCCACTCTATCTCCATAAAATCTGCTTTGTCACTCTGTCATAACGCCTCATGATTGGGGCTATTTCTAAGTGCTGTGAGGGTCACAACTGGGTTGACATACCTTTCCCCCCTTGCGATCCTTACCTCCCTTTTTCAAATGACCCATATAGGTGGGCTCTGTTTTTTGAAAGTTGATCTAATGGTTTTTTGTTCTGTTATTTACTTTTGTTTAAAGGTACTTACTCACAATGTCCTATTATGCATGACGACACGGAAGATTCCTCTGGCTCCTGACTCACTCCCCCAGATCAGCATAAATAGTCGCACCCGTCTAGGCTTGCCTGGTCAGGGGACCTGGCATCCTCAAGGTAAACGCATTTATATCAGACAATATGGCTGATCTCACGATTGCGTCCTTCAATGTTAAGGGCTTTAAATCCCCTTCCAAGAGGAGTCAGATCTTCACATTGCTGCGCAAATCTGGAGCCAGTGTCCTCCTTCTCCAGGAAACCCATTTCAAATTTGATCATTACCCCAACCTTTCTTTTTCTAATTACCCAATATGGTACCATTGTGGGGGTAATTCTGCGGCATCTGGGGGAGTGAGTATTGGATTCCAGAGGAAAGTTCCCTTTAGGTATATTTCCCACATCCAAGATCCAGAAGGGAGGTATATTCTAGTCAAGGGCTCTATTGGTCCTCAAACCTATACTATCATTAACATGTATGCTCCCAATACAGGGCAACATACCTGGTTTACTAAAGTTTTCCCGATAATAGAATCTCACGCTGAGGGTCTGATAGTAGTTGGAGGAGATCTAAATATCACTATAAACCCTCTCCTGGACTCATCCTCCAATAGATCTGCCCTGTCTCTTAGATCCCTTCGCTTCATACAAGATGGCCTCCATAATCTTCACCTTTTAGATGTATGGCGGAATTTCAATCCTGACGTGAAAGACTATACGTTTTATTCTCACCCCCACAATTCCTATCATAGATTAGATTACCTTTATGTATCGAAGGAACATCTCCAGTTGTGTAATAACCCCAAAATAGGTTCCATCCTCCTATCAGATCACGCCCCTATTTTTCTATCAATCTCGGCCCCTGTACCGAACCCCAGTAAATTTAGATGGCGTCTTAACGAATCCCTCCTCGATAACCAGGATACCAGGGAGAAGGTTTCTGGGCTTCTCAAAGAATACTTCTCTTTTAACAACCTCCCTGAGGTCTCAAAACAGTCACTTTGGGATGCCCACAAGCCTTTTATCAGGGGACACCTCATAAGTCTCGGTGCTTTCTTAAAAAAGGAAAGGAATAAAAAAAATAGACTCATTAATTAGTAGGATATTCTCTCTAGAGAAAATGCATAAAAAATCCCTTTCAGAAACACAATTTGCTGAGCTCTCGTCTCTTAAAGCAGAATTGAAATCCCACATGAATCAATCCACTGCTAAGTATTTTTTAAATTCACAGCATAAATTTTTCGCGCATGGAGACAAGGCGTCTAAATTTATGATGTGCAGAATAAGAGACAGGCGTTCTGCAAACTATATTCACCAGATAGAGTCCCCCCAGGGAGAGTCCCTATATTCCTCAAAATTAATTGGTACTCAATTCCGTGCTTTTTATGAGGCCCTTTATAATCTCCCCCCAACTCTGAATCCTGACTCTCACTCAAATCTTCTCAAGTCCTTTTTGGAGTCAATCTCTCTGCCCAAACTCTCCCCTGAACAAAAGCTAGACTTAGCTTCCCAATTTACTTTAGAGGAATTAACTTTGGCACTAAAGCAATCCCCCCAGGGCAAAAGCCCAGGCCCAGACGGGTTTCCAGTATATTATTATAGAACATACCAACAAATAGTCCTCCCTCACTTGCTCTCGGTCTGTAATTCAGCCTTAATGGGGAATCAGCTCTCTCGTGATATGACGACAGCCCACATAACCTTGATCCCCAAAGAGGGGAAAAATCCTAAACATTGTGCAAGCTATAGGCCCATATCACTCCTCAACATAGACCTCAAACTGCTTGCGAAAATGTTGGCAAACCGCCTGGCCGCCTTTCTTCCCACGCTTGTGCATGGGGACCAGGTGGGCTTTGTCAGGGGTAGAGAGGGGAGGGACAATACGACTAGGGTTTTGAATGCGATTTTTTATTCTGCCCACCACTCCAAGCCACTACTCCTCCTGAGCACGGATGCAGAAAAAGCATTCGATCGAATTAGCTGGGATTACCTGAAACAGGTGCTATCTGGATTTGGCCTGCCTGGTCCCTTTGCACAAGCTACCTTTGCAATGTATGCTCAAGCCTCAGCTTCGGTACTAATCAATGGAGACTTAACTGACCCTTTTAGGATTAAAAATGGTACCCGCCAGGGATGCCCATTATCGCCCTTGTTGTTTGTACTGGCCTTGGAGCCTCTCCTTATCAAACTGAGGGCGGATCAGGATATTCGAGGTGTGACATTGGGAGGTCATGATCATAAACTTGCTGCCTTCGCCGACGACATTATGATCATGACCTCTAACCCGGACATATCACTTCCCATAATCCAAAACTATCTTGATACCTACAGCCTCCTATCTAATTTTAAGATAAACAAGCAGAAGTCCCTAGTAAAATGTATAAAGATGTCACAACATACTCAATTAGGTCTTAAACAGCACTCTCCATTTGATTGGGCTTCTCCCCACCTCACCTATCTAGGAATTAAAATCAGTTCCAACCCCTCCGACCTCTTTGCTCTCAACTATCTTCCCCTATTGCAGTCCATAACGGCGGAAATAAATAGGTTAAATATACCTACCATTTCCTGGTTCGGCCGTAAAAATCTCTTAGTTTCATTAATACTGCCTCGTCTTACCTACCTTCAACAGGTCTTACCTATACCGGTCCCTAAATCATACTATATTTCCCTTAGGAAATTATTTAGCTCGTTCGTTTGGAGCCAGAAGAAACCAAAAATCGCCTATTCCCTTCTATGCCGACCCAAGCATATAGGAGGCATAGCTTTTCCGGATCCTGAGCTTTACGGCAGAGCTGTTCTGTTGTCTAGAGCGGTAGAATGGCTTAGGACCTCTAATCTTAAACCTTGGGTGGCAATGGAACAGGAATTGGTGAAACAACCCTTCCGCTCACTGTTGTTGGGTACCCCCAGAACAAACAACATCCCTTCCTCCCCTTTTCCATTAATCCAAGCTACCCTTCAGGCGTGGAAGTACTTTCAATCCACACATTGTGGGATACCCTTTCCAACACCGCTTCTTTCAGTAGGAGATGTTATAGGCACTTCCCTCCCAGTGATAAGAGATTGCACTCCACGAGCCATCAGGGATTCGAACCTCTCTATTTTCACACTTCTTCAACAAGATACCCGCTTTCCTACTTTAGGTGAAATTCAAACAAAATTAAATCTCCACCACATGTTTTCTCCACCCTTATTGTGCTTGCAGTCATTCATCTCGCAACATATCACGGGAAGTGACCAGCTTCGACCCTTGGTTTGGGTGGAATCTCTCATCATTCATCCCTCCCCCCCATAAAAGCTAATTTCACAGCTGTATCGTAAACTTAATACCCCTCCATTACTTGTCAAACCTGCATTCATTTGCAGATGGGAAAAGGATCTAACTGTTGATCTCTCAATAGTAGACCTGCCTAACCTGATGCTGACCCCGCACAAGTCCTCTCGCTGTGTTAGGGTGCAGGAGAATGGATACAAACTTTTAACAAGATGGTACAAAACTCCAGATGTGACCTCCCTTTACTCGAGCACAGCGTCGGATGAATGTTGGAGATGCCTGGGAGACAGGGGGACGTTCTTCCACATATGGTGGTCCTGTCCTATAATCAATAAATGGTGGACAGATATTTTTAATCTATGCAACCAAATTTGCCACACTAATATACCGCTATCCCCTTCTCTAGCATTACTCAACCTGAACACCCGAACAACCCCTCCTCATCCCCCAATGCTCTTCAGACAGCTTCTAACTGCCGCTAGACTATTGGTCCCTAAGTTGTGGCTATCGACCTCTATCCCTCCGGTGGAACAATGGAAATTGAAAGTTGATCAACTGTATAGGTTCGAGGAGATGTCCTCCTGGGAAACACGCACACATAGCAATTTTTGCAAACGTTGGAAATTGTGGTCAGAATATAGACACCCCTAAGGTGAGGCATAGCATCTTCCCTGAGCACTAATGGCAAGGTTGTGATAACGTCTTTATTGAGGTACTATATTCCTGTGTCCTATACTTTCACCATAACGTCTGTACAATGTCAATATGCTATGTGTCTCTTCGGTACAGGTATTTGAGCTTTGTGACAATGCCTCTTGTAACATGGACTATCCCTCTGATGTACCAATTTTTGTCATGCTTGAAGTACAAGATACATGTACAAGTACCTTGTTATGTTCTTCTTTTATTAAATAAACATTTTATTTAAAAAAAAAAAGAGGAAAAATCCGTCCCCTTTTTTTGTCATGTCAATAAGGGGTTTGACAATAGAGGAATAATTCAAAATGAACTTTCTGTAGTAGTTAGCAAAACCCAGAAAGCGCATCAATGCCTTCTGATTTTCAGGAAGCTCCCACTCCAGCACAGCACGGACCTTCTCCGGATCCATGCGAAAACCAGAAGCAGAGAGGAGAAAACCCAGAAATTGAATCTCCGATACCATAAAAAGACATTTATCCAGCTTGGCATACAGTTTATTCTCCCGCAGTATCTGCAGGACCTGAAAAAGATGATCCTGATGGGTCTGGACATCAGGGGAAAAAATCAAAATATCATCAAGATACACCAATACAAATTTCCCCATTAAATGATAGAAAATACTATTAACAAAATGCTGAAAGACGGCCGGAGCATTCATCAGGCCGAAAGGCATAACGAGATTCTCGAAATGCCCGTTAGGGGTATTAAAGGCCGTTTTCCATTCATCCCCCTCTCTGACCCTGACCAGGTTGTACGCGCCTCTCAGATCTAATTTGGAAAACACCTTGGCCCCAACAATTTGGTTGAAGAGGTCCGGGATCAGAGGAAGGGGATAGGGATCGCGAATCGTGATACGGTTCAGCTCCCTAAAATCTAAACAAGGTCTCAGAGAGCCATCTTTTTTTTAACAAAAAAAAACCCTGCGGCAACAGGTGACTTTGAGGGACGAATATGCCCCTTCTCGAGACTCTCGGAGATATAGGTTCGCATTGCGAGTCTTTCCGGTTGTGAGAGATTGTAGAGGCGTGCTTTTGGCAGCTTGGCGCCGGGAATGAGGTTAATGGGACAGTCAAACTCCCGGTGAGGAGGTAGCTCCTGAACACCGCTCTCGGAAAACACATCCGAGAAATCAGAGAGAAATGATGGCACAGTTTTAGTAGACACCTCTGCAAAAGTCGCTGTGAGACAATTCTCTCTACAAAAGTCACTCCACTCATTTATTTGCCTTCCTTGCCAATCAATAGTGGGGTTATGTCTAGTGAGCCAGGGTAGCCCCAAAACTAGAGGAGAAGGCAATCCGTTAAGGACAAAACAAGATATCTCCTCCACATGAGTGTCACCTACAGCTAGCCGGATATTGTGAACAATGCCTTTCAGAGATCTCTGCGAGAGTGGAGCAGAGTCGATAGCAAAAACAGGTATATCCTTTTCTAATGTACAAACCTGAAAACCATGCAAGGCTACAAATTGAGTGTCAATAAGATTGACGGCCGCTCCACTATCGACAAAAATCTCACAAGGAATGACTTTGCTCTCTAGCGCCACCCTGGCAGACAGGAGAAAACGGGAACTGCAGGTCAGAGGAATAGCATCAATTCCCACATCAACTTTTCCCAAAGTAGCAGATGAAGCAGAACTTTATGATCTACCTCTTGAGGTTTTTCTCTTATTATCGCTCTTAGTACAGTTCAGGAATCTCCTAGACGGACAAACATTTGCCAAATGACCTATGCCCCCACAACAAAAACACACCATATTCTGAGGACTAAATCCTCTTTTATCAGGGGCAAGTCGGCCTAGCTGCATGGGCTCCTCCTCAGAGGGGAGCGAGACAGGATGAGACCCCTGCATACTGAATGAGTCCGCACCATTGCCCCTAGACTGACAATGGCTGGACGGAGAGGTCTTGTTTCTTTCCCTTAGATGCCTGTCAAGGCGTACCGCCAATGACATGGCAGACTCTAAGGACGTTGGTCTCTCATGGAAAGCAAAGGCATCTTTCAAACCCTCTGAGAGACCATGACAGAACTGACTTCGGAGTGCAGCATCATTCCAGCCTGAATCAGCTGCCCATCTCCGAAATTCAGAACAATAAAGCTCCGCAGACAGTTTGCTCTGGCATAAAACACGTAAGTTCGATTCTGCCAGAGCAACACGATCCGGGACATCATATATCTGCCCAGGGCCACAAAAAATCTTTCCACGGATCGAAGGGAGGGATCCCCTGATAACAGCGAAAAAGCCCAAGTCTGAGCATTACACCTGAGCAGGGAGATGACAATCCTCACCCTCTGTTCCTCATTACCAGAGGAGTGGGGACACAAACAAAAATGGAGTTTACATGCCTCTCTGAAGCGAACAAAACTCTCACTGCCCCCGGAGAACGTTTCCGGAAGTGAGACCTTTGGCTCGCAACAGACTCCATGAGCCGGAGCAGAGCCCAATGTTTGTAGCTGAGTCACAGATTGACGGAGATCCGCTACTTCCAAAGAAAGACCCTGCATGCGGTCAACCAAGCCAGAAAGCAGATCCATGTCAACAAGGACGGTTTTGGTGGATTATAATGTCACGGCTGTTTAAGGGTAACCAGAGCATACACAGTAAGAAGAGCTACTGACCGGACCCAAACTAGGGAAGAGAAAGGGTGACCCCTGTCAGACCCTCAACACTCTCCCTATGCTGCTAAAGCACATGCCCGGATCCAAATGATGGAACGAGGCATGCCCGCGTACCTTAGACTGATGAGCCCTGTAACCCCTACAATAGTGGAAGGGGCACGGCCACCGATGCCCTGCTCAGAATATGGAGGGAACCGTGGCCACCTCAGATCCAGTCAGGAAATCACCAGGTACACAACAAAGTCTGCACACTTAGCTGATGGAGCTGCAGCCGCAGAGAAGACGGATCCAAGGGCCGCTGGCAATATCCGGAGTGCTTGCAGCAGCAGAACACAGGTCCAGAGAACTAGTAGCTAAAGAAGTGAAGATACTCAAGGCAGAGCTACAACTGAAAAGAGAAATATAATCCACGCCCTGCAAAAGGAGGAGGGGTGATTTAAAGGCAGGGAAATCAAACGCAGGAGAGACAGCTGGGAGTAAAGACCTCATCACAGGGGCGGAGAAACAGAACAGTGAGAACACCTCCAAACTCTAAGTGACATCATCACAGGGGTGGAGACACAGAGCTGTGAGAACGTCTCAAAGCTCTGGTAGTGACATATAAACTCCAAGAGTACCGATCTATACCCTCTGTCGCAACTTTGGGTTAAGAAGCGGCCACCGACAGAGCTATGCCTTTTCTTGTTTTTACTTTTTGGCCACTGCAATGTAGGTGCAGATCAGTTTATCATCTGCAACTCACCACCTATCATGAGATACCATACCTTTTATGGATTTTTGTAGCTGGCAGAATGAGAATGTGCCTGTTATCCAATCAAAGTTCTGTGCTATTATGGAATGTACTTAGCACCTCTGCAATTGCTCTACCTGCTCCAGGAATCCAAAAGCAGGTTCCAACCCAGAATTTCATTGTAGCTATAAGCAATTGTTTTCAGAGACTAGAATTCGTCCATGCTGACTACTGTGGCTGCAATCCTAACCCTTCACAGCATTTCTTATCCATTGTACTGCAAGCTCTGTTTAACTGCAACGGCAGCAGCCATGTTTCTTCATTCTTCAGTCAGGTGTGGATCCATGTACATCAACAGGTATGGGTGCCAATCAACAGGTAAGGGTGTGTTTTTGTGTGTGTCAAACAAAGGTGTCAGTTAATGGAAAGATTTGTTTGAGGATAAAATGGAGCTTCTGTGCAAAATGGAATACTGTCCAGCGTCTATTAGCAGGCCCAGAACACAAAAGCCTTCTTATCTGTTTCTGACGGTATGGTCATATAAACTCCAAGAGTACCGATCTATACCCTCTGTCGCAACTTAGGGGAAAGAAGCGGCCACCGACGGAGCTATGCCTTTACTTGTTTTTACTTTTTGGCCACTGCAATGTAGGTGCAGATCAGTTTATCATCTGGAACTCACCACCTATCATGAGATACCATACCTTTTATGGATTTTTGTAGCTGGCAGAATGAGAATGTACCTGTTATCCAATCAAAGTTCTGTCCTATTATGGAATGTACTTAGCACCTCTGCAATTGCTCTACCTGCTCCAGGAATCCAAAAGCAGGTTCCAACCCAGAATTTCATTGTAGCTATAAGCAATTGTTTTCAGAGACTCGAATTCGTCCATGCTGACTACTGTGGCTGCAATCCTAACCCTTCACAGCATTTCTTATCCATTGTACTGCAAGCTCTATTTAACTGCAAAACAAAATGGCTGCCTCCAGAAAATCAATATGGCAGCCTCCATGAAAATTTCAATAGATGGAACACTGAGCGTGTCACAACGGAACCCTTCAGCATCCATGGCTGATGACATCACAATGGACCCTTGCTGTTTTCCTTCCTGGCAGCAGCCATGTTTCTTCATTCTTCAGTCAGGTGTGGATCCATGCACATCAACAGGTATGAGTGCCAATCAACAGGTAAGGGTGCGTTTTTGTGTGTGTCAAACAAAGGTGTCAGTTAATGGAAAGATTTGTTTAAGGAAAAAAAATGGAGCTTGTGTGCAAAATGGAATACTGTCCATGGTCTATTAGCAGGCCCAGAACACAAAAGCCTTCTTATCTGTTTCTGACGGTACGGTCATATAAACTCCAAGAGTACCGATCTATACCCTCTGTCGCAACTTTGGGTTAAGAAGCGGCCACCGACGGAGCTATGCCTTTTCTTGTTTTTACTTTTTGGCCACTGCAATGTAGGTGCAGATCAGTTTATCATCTGCAACTCACCACCTATCATGAGATACCATACCTTTTATGGATTTTTGTAGCTGGCAGAATCAGAATGTGCCTGTTATCCAATAAAAGTTCTGTGCTATTATGGAATGTACTTAGCACCTCTGCAATTGCTCTACCTGCTCCAGGAATCCAAAAGCAGGTTCCAACCCAGAATTTCATTGCAGCTATAAGCAATTGTTTTCAGAGACTAGAATTCATCCATGCTGACTACTGTGGCTGCAATCCTAACCCTTCCCAGCATTTCTTATCCATTGAAATGACAACACTGTTTAACTGCAAAACATTATGTCTGCCTCCAGAAAATTAATATGGCAGCCTCCATGAAAATTTCAATAGATGGAACACTGAGCGTGTCACAACGGAACCCTTCAGCATCCATGGATGATGACATCGCAATGGACCCTTGCTGTTTTCCTTCCTGGCAGCAGTGATGTTTCTTCATTCTTCAGTCAGGTGTGGATCCATGCACATCAACAGGTATGGGTGCCAATCAACAGGTAAGGGTGCGTTTTTGTGCGTGTCAAACAAAGGTGTCAGTTAATGGAAAGATTTGTTTGAGGAAAAAATGGAGCTTGAGTGCAAAATGGAATACTGTCCAGCATCTATTAGCAGGCCCAGAACACAAAAGCCTTCTTATCTGTTTCAGACGGTATGGTCATATAAACTGCAAGAGTACCGATCTATACCCTCTGTCGCAACTTTGGGTTAAGAAGCGGCCACCGACGGAGCTATGCCTTTTCTTGTTTTTACTTTTTGGCCACTGCAATGTAGGTGCAGATCAGTTTATCATCTGGAACTCACCACCTATCATGAGATACCATACCTTTTATGGATTTTTGTAGCTGGCAGAATGAGAATGTGCCTGTTATCCAATCAAAGTTCAGTGCTATTATGGAATGTACTTAGCACCTCTGCAATTGCTCTACCTGCTCCAGGAATCCAAAAGCAGGTTCCAACCCAGAATTTCATTGTAGCTAAAAGCAATTGTTTTTAGAGACTAGAATTCGTCCATGCTGACTACTGTGGCTGCAATCCTAACCCTTCACAGCATTTCTTATCCATTGTACTGCAAGCTCTGTTTAACTGCAACGGCAGCAGCCATGTTTCTTCATTCTTCAGTCAGGTGTGGATCCATGTACATCAACAGGTATGGGTGCCAATCAACAGGTAAGGATGCGTTTTTGTGTGTGTCAAACAAAGGTGTCAGTTAATGGAAAGATTTGTTTGAGGAAAAAATGGAGCTTGAGTGCAAAATGGAATACTGTCCAGCATCTATTAGCAGGCCCAGAACACAAAAGCCTTCTTATCTGTTTCAGACGGTATGGTCATATAAACTGCAAGAGTACCGATCTATACCCTCTGTCGCAACTTTGGGTTAAGAAGCGGCCACCGACGGAGCTATGCCTTTTCTTGTTTTTACTTTTTGGCCACTGCAATGTAGGTGCAGATCAGTTTATCATCTGCAACTCACCACCTATCATGAGATACCATACCTTTTATGGATTTTTGTAGCTGGCAGAATGAGAATGTGCCTGTTATCCAATCAAAGTTCAGTGCTATTATGGAATGTACTTAGCACCTCTGCAATTGCTCTACCTGCTCCAGGAATCCAAAAGCAGGTTCCAACCCAGAATTTCATTGTAGCTAAAAGCAATTGTTTTTAGAGACTAGAATTCGTCCATGCTGACTACTGTGGCTGCAATCCTAACCCTTCACAGCATTTCTTATCCATTGTACTGCAAGCTCTGTTTAACTGCAAAACAAAATGGCTGCCTCCAGAAAATCAATATGGCATCCTCCATGAAAATTTCAATAGATGTAACACTGAGCGTGTCACAACTTTACCCTTCAGCATCCTTGGATGATGACATCACAATGGACTCTTGCTGTTTTCCTTCCTGGCAGCAGCCATGTTTCTTCATTCTTATTCAGGTGTGGATCCATGCACATCAACAGGTATGGGTGTCAATCAACAGGTAAGGGTACGTTTTTGTGTGTGTCAAACAAAGGTGTCAGTTAATGGAAAGATTTGTTTGAGGAAAAAATGGAGCTTGAGTGCAAAATGGAATACTGTCCAGGGTCTATTAGCAGGCCCAGAACACAAAAGCCTTCTTATCTGTTTCTTTTTTTTTAAATTGATTATCTTTATTAATTAATATATCAAAATACTACAAATAATAAAAAGGATGCAATTCCCCTCCAACCCCGATTCCCTAACCCCTCCCCTCCTACCTGTGGTGCGTCAAAAAAAAAAAAAAAATTATCACAACTAGTCAGGTCCTCCAACCAGCCCATATCTTAGTCCACTTCTCCTCAGCTTCCCTCTGTTTATACATGATTTTCTCATAATTTTTTACCTTATTAATTAGATTTATCCATGTATTTATATCTGGAGTATATCGAGCAAACCAGGTCCGACTGATCAGCACTCTGGCCAACATCAGTATCCTACTCAGGAGGATCTTTTGATACTTATGATTATTTAGTTTGGAAAGATCATTAAGCACAAGTACTTGTAGTTCAAAGGGGATTCAAATTTTTAGTTTATACATAATACAATTATTTATAGCATTCCAATAGTTTATGAGTTCTGGACAAGTCCATATCATATGAAGAAAATCCGCTCCTGCAGTGTCGCATTTAGGGCAGTTAGACGTGTCTCTTAATCCACATTTATTCATCCATAAAGGAGTGATATATAATCTATGGCAAATATTGAATTGTACTAAAACATGGTTAAAGTTCTGGGATAGTGAGCCTAGGTTCCCAAAAATATTCTCCCACCCTTCTAATTGTAAATTCGGACAATCCACCTCCCACGTTCTTTGTCCTGGTGACTGTGTATCACTAAACCGTGCCTTAAGTAATAACTTATATATATTTGAAATTTTTATTCTAGACAATGTACCCCCTACCCAATCATTCAAAAAGGATGAATTATCTATATCCAACACCAGTTTATCGTCCAGACTGGATAGTACTGAGCGCAATTGGAAATACCTAAACCATGAAAGGTTTTCTATATTATGTGTCATCTCTATAAATGGTTTAATATCTCTATCCTTAACTACCTGTGAAATATACAGAATTTTATTCTTCTGCCAAAATGTGTCGGCTGCAATATCATTTAGCCTTTGTAGATACACATTATGCCAAAGGGGCGTAAATGTAAGTGAACCCTTAACCTTCAACCATGTCCTAGTTGTAGCCCACGCTTTCAGGAGTAGTTTTATAGTCTCTCTATAGCCTCGCTCATAGCTCTTCAATAGCCCGGATTCCAACAGGGTAAAAATATTATTATGAGCGTGACTGGATACCAACTTCCCCAGCAGTGCGCTGTTCTCTGATTCATAGCACATCAATAACTGGGCTGTAATAAAATACCCTTTGAAGTAAGGGAGATTTAGGCCCCCGCACTCCACTGATTTATACAAATATTCCAACTTTATTCGAACTCGCTTTCTTCCCCATATTAAATCATTAATTATTCTTTCCATGAGTTTAAAATACTTATCTTGTATCCAAATAGGTGTACTCCTGAGCACATAAAGAAATTGTGGTAGTATCACCATTTTAACCAGTGAAACTCGGTCAGCTCTGGATAGGGGAAGTCTCAGCCAGATCCCTATTTTAGCTCTACTCCTTACCATTATGGGAATCAAATTAAGTTGTACAAAATTGTGATATAGTCAAACCCAAGTATTGAAAGGTGTCAACAATGTCCAACTGTGTCACAAGAACCTCTTTCTGTGGCAGGGGGTCTATTGGCATCAAACTGGTCTTGGCCCAGTTTATAAGAAGACCGGAAACCTCACTAAATGCTTTAACCATTTGAATAATCCTAGGAAGAGTAATTTCCGTATGGTCTATAAGAAAAAGAACATCATCCGCATATAAGGAGATACGGTCTTGTGATCCTAGCGTACCAAATCCTTTAACCTGATCATCCTGCCTGATAGCCATCGCAAGGGGTTCGATATAAATATCGAATAACAAGGGAGATAATGGACAGCCCTGCCGCGTGCCTCTATATAAATCAATACTACTACTCAGGATTCCATTAAGACTCAATTTTGCCCTTGGAGATCTATACAATAACTTGACAGTACCTATAAACTTTTCCCCAAAGCCCATCCTTGCCAGGACCTTCCAGAGGAAGCGCCACTCCACCCTGTCAAAGGCCTTGGAGGCATCCAGTGACAGGATGGAGCGAGCGGTCCCCCCAGGGGCCTGAATATTAGAAAAGAGTCGATGTAGATTATGATGTGTGCCCTTGTTTTGAATAAAGCCACTCTGATCCGGATGGACAATAGAGGAAATGACCCTAGAAAGCCTTGTAGCCAGGACCCTCGCGAGAAGCTTTACATCTGCATTAAGCAGTGAGATTGGTCTATAGGATTCTAGATCTAAAGGGTCCTTGCCTTTTTTTGGAATTAATGTTATTACAGCTTCCATCATTGAATCTGGCAGCTTCCCTTCCTCCATTGATTCAGAAAAGACTTCCAACAATCTAGGGAGAATACAGTCCCCATATTTACTATAGAATTCATATGGGAGTCCATCTGAACCAGGAGTGGAGTTGGCTGAGCATAATTTAATAGCTCCCTCAAGTTCCTGAATTGAGACCTCTAGTTCAAGTGCTTTCTTTTGCGCCTCAGTAATAGTTGGAAAGACGATCCCATCAAGATAGAAATCTCTCTTATCATCTGTGATCTTGGATTCGGCTTTATACAAATCAAGGAAATAGTCAACAAAGGCCTTCTCTACCGGACCCTGTCTAGTGACCATCCTACCATCAGTCAGTCGAACCTTATCTACAGTCATGTGAAAAAATTAGGACACCCTTTGAAAGCATGTGGTTTTTTGTAACATTTTTAATAAAAGGTTATTTCATCTCCGTTTCAACAATACAGAGAGATTAAAGTAATCCGACTAAACAAAGAAAACTGAAGAAAAGTCTTTTCAAGATCTTCTGTAAATGTCATTCTACAAAAATGCCTATTCTAACTGAGGAAAAAGATAGGACACCCTTGCCCCTAATAGCGAGTGTTACCTCCTTTGGCTGAAATAACTGCAGTGAGACGGTTCTTGTAGCCATCTACCAGTCTTCGACATCGGTCTGAGGAAATTTTACCCCACTCCTCAATGCAGAACTTTTTCAGCTGTGAGATGTTTGAGGGGTTTCTTGCACGTACAGCCCTTTTCAAGTCACCCCACAGCATCTCAATGGGATTCAAATCTGGACTTTGACTTGGCCATTCCAGGACTCTCCATTTCTTCTTTTTCAGCCAATCTTTGGTTGATTTACTAGTATGTTTTGGGTCATTGTCATGTTGCATGGTCCAGTTCCGCTTCAGCTTTAATTTTCTAACTGATGGTCTCACATGTTCTTCAAGCACCTTCTGATACACAGTAGAATTCATCGTGGATTCTATGATGGTGAGCTGACCAGGTCCTGCTGCAGCAAAGCAGCCCCAAACCATGACACTTCCACCTCCATGCTTCACAGTTGGTATGAGGTTCTTTTCTTGGAATGCTGTGTTTGGTTTACGCCAAACATGTCCTCTGCTGTTGTGTCCAAATAATTCAATTTTGGACTCATCTGTCCAAAGAACATTATTCCAGAAGTCCTGGTCTTTGTCAACTTTATCTCTGGCAAATGTCAGTCTGGCCTCGATGTTTCTCTTGGAAAGCAAAGGTTTCCTCCTTGCACACCTCCCATGCAAGTTAAACTTGTACAGTCTCTTTCTGATTGTAGAGGCATGTACTTCTACATCAACAGTAGCCAGAGCCTGCTGTAGTTCTCGAGATGACACTTTAGGGTTTTTGGAGACCTCTTTTAGCATCTTGCGGTCTGCTCTTTGGGTGAACTTGCTGGGGCGACCAGTCCTGGGCATGTTGGCAGTTGTTTTGAAAGCCCTCCACTTGTAGACTATCTTCCGGACAGTGGAATGGCTGATTTCAAAATCTTTTGAGATCTTTTTAAATCCCTTCCCAGACTCATAGGCTGCTACAATCTTTTTTCTGAAGTCCTCTGACAGCTCTTTTGCTCTCACCATGGTGCTCACTCTCACTTCAACAGTCAGGAGCACACCAAACTAAATGTCTGAGGTTTAAATAGGGGAAGCCTCATTCAACATGCAGAGTAACGATCTACTAATTATGTGCACCTGGTGTGATATACCTGTGTGAGATCTGAGCCAATTTAAGAGGGAATACATGTGAGGGTGTCCTATCTTTTTCCTCAGTTAGAATAGGCATTTTTGTAGAATGACATTTACAGAAGATCTTGAAAAGACTTTTCTTCAGTTTTCTTTGTTTAGTCGGATTACTTTAATCTCTCTGTATTGTTGAAACGGAGATGAAATAACCTTTTATTAAAATGTTACAAAAAACCACATGCTTTCAAAGGGTGTCCTAATTTTTTCACATGACTGTATATATTTTTTGGATTGTTGGCTTGAGATTACTCTGGACAAAAATTTACCAGGTCGCCCTGACTCCGTGAAGTATTTTTGCCCTTTAAAAAAAAGGCTCTGTTGGGCCTTGTCCAATAAAAAATTAGAGTATATTTGTGTTGCTCTTTGCATATTTTCCCTATTCTCCTCCGTCTTATTCATATAAAAGGATTCTGTCGCCAGTGATGCACGTTCTTCTAGATTTTTCTGTTTTTTCCCATACTCCTTTCTGAGGTTCGCGATGTTACTAACCATCAATCCCCTCATATACGCCTTGAAAGTGTCCCACACCACTTGAATTTTTGCTGAGCCATAGTTATTATCCCAAAATCGGCCAATTTCATTTTGGATTATTTCATGTGTCTTTATAACTGATAGCCAATAAGGATTTAGTCTAAAAGGAGGTTTTTGTGTGTATCTTTCCTGAGATAAGCAGAGTTCAAGTAGTAACAGAGAGTGAACCGATATTGACCTCGTTTCATATTTCATTCGCTTTACCAGTTTCACATGTTTACTACTTATCAGTGCAAGATCTATTCTAGACATCGATTTACCTGCTTTACTAAAACATGAAAAAGCCCTTTTCCCCTGTCCTAGATATTCCCAAACATCTTCAAAACCAGCCTCCAGACAAAACCGTGCCAGGGGAGACCCCTGAACCAGACTATCACTCCTGACACTCGTAGAGACCCTATCACGTAGAGGATCAATGACACAGTTGAAATCACCAATAATCAGTGTTGGACACTCTGGCCATTTATCCATAAATAATACCAAAGAATTAAGAACCGAAAAAGAAAATGGCGGTGGAATATAGACAAAGGCCAAAATACATATCTTCCCCCTTAACCTACAATATAGAAAAATAAATCTCCCCTGATGGTCGACAGAGGATGCCTCACAAACGAAATCAATAAGTCTATGTATCAAGACAGTAACACCTCTCGAGTAATTAGAGAAAGTAGAATGATACGTGTGCGCAGCCCATCCCCTGTCGACCACCCTAGAGGTCTCTTCAGTGAGATGGGTCTCTAACAAGCATACTATTGCTGGTAAGTGGACCTGAGTCAAGTCAAAAACCGCTTGTCTTTTGCCTCTATCCCCCAAACCGCGTATATTCCAGGCAACAATTCTAGTCAACATTATTAACAGCGGTTAAATGGGAAAGAGAGAAGAGAGAAAAAAAAAGGAAAAAATATTTTTTTTTTGACGCACCACAGCCCAACCCCCAACCCCCAACCCCCAACCCCAACCCCCACCCCCAACCCCCAACCCCCACCCCCCAACCCCCACCCCCCAACCCCCAACCCCCACCCCCAACCCCCAACCCCCCGTACAGGTAATCCACCACGTATTGTGGTAGATTTCTCTCCTATGACCATCCCTCCCACACTCCCCCCCGCTCGGCCACCCCTATTAGGAAGCGAAGAGAAAGAAATTTAGGGGTATAGGCCCCTTATAACCATTATTGTTCCCACCACATCCTAAAACAATTAAATCATAGATTATTTCGTTCAAGCCAATCCACGGCTTCTTCCGAGGTGTCAAAAAATAAGATTTTGTCATTGAAAATAATCCGCAATTTTGCTGGGAACATAAGAGAATATTTAATATCCCTTTCTCTTAGCCTCTTTTTGACAGTCATAAATGTGCGTCTCTTTTCTTGTATGTCTTTTGAGAAATCTGGAAAAAATCTATTACCATTATATACAACCGGTGAACATTCCCTCGCCCTTCTCAAAAGGATATCTTTGCCCCCTGTGGCCAGTAGCTTAACGAGAAATGTCCGAGGTTGTCTCCCTGGAATTGGCTTACCCCCTGGGACCCGATGAGCTCTTTCTATCATAAAAAAAGCGGAAAAAGAATCTTTCCCAAAATTCTCAAAGATTAGCTTCTGTATGAATTGGGTTGGGTTCTTCTCTTCCGCACCCTCTGGAATCCCTATTATTCTCACATTATATCTTCGTGACCTGTCCTCAAGGTCCACCACCTTTTTCTTCAGAAGATTACACTCTAGTTTAAGTGTGGAGACTTCAGTGTTTATTTTTTTGGATTCGTTCTGTATCAGGGCAACGGAGCTCTCGAGGTTGTTAACTTTATCTCGCATTTTGGACAAATCATCTTTTATTAGTCCCACATCAACTTGGATAAACCCAAGTTGGGTTGTAACAGCCTGTATTAAATCCCCATTTTGTTTGACCGCTAGCAGTATTTCTTCTAACGGAGAGGAGTTGTCATTAGGGATAACTTCCCCCATTATACCGTCTTCCTCTTCGGGGTATCTGAAAGCTTTTTGTGATTCTATTGCAGTCACCTCTGAGTCATCATTTTTTTTTGTGACAAGTTCCTTTTGTCCGCCCCTCGTATTAACCCTCGGAGACCTCAGGAACAGGTCTATTTTTGTCGTTTCAAAAGTTTTAGACCCCGATTTCTGACTTGAGAGGTCAGCCAAGCGCCTGCTAGCTTTTGGAGCCATACCCTGTTCCTATATTCATTTTTTTTTTTTTTTTTCCCCTCTTTTCTTCCTTCTCCCTCCCCTCTCCCTTCCTTTAATTTTCTCTTCTTTTTCTTCTCCTCCTTTTCCTCCCTTTTTTTTTTTCTTTTTTGTTTTTCTTTCTCTCCTTTTATATTTGTATCTCTTCCTTTTTTTTTTTTTTTTTCTCTCCTTTTCTTCTTTGTTCTCCTTTTCTTTTCCTTTCCCTTCTTTACTCCTTCTCCCTCTTTTCCCCCTTCCTTTTTTTTTTTTTCTTTTCTTTCCTTTTCCTCTTTATACTCTTTCTCTCTCTTCCACTTTCCGCCTTATACTTTATAGTTTACTACTTTTTATATTTGTAGCCACCAAATGTGTTTTAAGATGGTAAAGTAATTTTAGTTAATAGGTATCATCCAAGGGAGAGGACATATAGGAGACAAAAGAGGGGGGACAAAAAAAAAAAAGGAACAATCTCACCGGTTTTCAACCTTCCCCAGGATTGGAAAGTCCTGAGACACATCAGATGCAAAAACGAAGAAACCGAATCTCCAGCAGCCTATCAAAAATAGGATTTATAAGGTTGATCCCAGCAGTGCAAAGGAGGAGGGGGGATGGTCAACGAAATCTAGAGACACGAGGAAGGATTCGGATATAGCAAGGAGATCATACAGAGCCCCCTGAAGAATCCTTCAGCAGCCCGTCAATCTCCACACAGGGTTAGTCCCAATCACAGGGAGGTTAGATTAGGTCATACAAGCCCCCTGAAGAATCCTCCAGCAGTCCGTCAATCTCCACACACGGTTAGTCACAATCACAGGGAGGTTAGATCAGGTCATACAAGCCCCCTGAAGAATCCTCCAGCAGCCCGTCAATCTCCACACAGGTGTAAGAGGCAGCCCTGATCATCCAGCAACATTTCCAACACATATATATATAGCAGACTGTCATGTTTCCCTCCAGCCACCAGAGGCCACTGTGGCTGAGTAGGACAGTGTGAGGAGTTGTTTCCAGAGGACAAGGAGTTAAGTGTTTTTCCCGGGCTGAGCAGAGAGCCTGGGGTGCAGGTGTCTGAGTACACAGGAAGAAGGACGTTGTGCACTGAGAGGGAGATCCACAGGGAAGATTAGAGTGATTTCTCCCTGCCAACCTGCTGTGACATGGTATCTGGGACATTAGAGTGTGTTTGCTCTCTGACTGACCTGATGTGTCCTGGTGTAGAAGAGAGACTGCTGTAGTGTGAGGCACTTACCAGAGGAACTGTGAGTGAATTCCAGGCCCTGCCTGATTACACGTCCAGAGCTGCTGATTATCTCTAACCAGAGTTACAGAGACTACAAAGAGAGGCCAGAGCTGAGCCAACCAGATCGGGACCCAGACTGTATCTGCCTGCATGTGCCGGACACCGAACTGTGAGTGCACTGATGCTAACCGGAGCTAGGGCATAGTGGAATAGGATTTAGTTTAGTGCACCGTAGAGGTGCACCCCGGGTAGCGGGGACAGATAGGACTACCTAGAAGAGAGTAGCCTGCTATTGTCTGTACTTGTGTTTGTGATTCATTTGTTTTCTTTATGCAAATTTCCATTATCTTTGTTGTGAATTCTCAAGCTGTTCATATTGTAAATCTGCTTCTCCGGCAGTTAGAGTTCTCCTTTAATAAAGCCGGTTTCTACTTCAGCCTCCTTGTCTGCTGCACTGTACTTGAGTCCTGCTCTACGGTCTCTTCCTCTGCTGACCGTTACAAGTGGCGCTGCGAGCAGGGTACAGTCACAGAGATGGAGGCGGCTGAAGGCAATGTGCATGATGTTAATGTGAGTACCTCAGGCAATGGTGGAACCCTTGCAAGGGCCCTTCCTATTGGCACGTTGTTCAACTTGCTACCCAAATTTGATGGCCAGAACATGACACTGTCAGACTGGGTGACAAGGTTACAGAGTGCTGTTAGGATTTACAATGTCAGCCCAGAACTACAAGTAGAAATTGCTTTGGCCGCTCTCGAGGGTGAGGCCCGAAGAAATGTTCTCCTACAACCAGAAGCCACGCGCAATACATTGCAAGAGATGGTGAGATTCCTGGAAGAAATATATGGGGAAACAGCCAGTGCAGGGCACCTCCGGGCGAAGTTTTTTTACCGGATTCAACGGGAAGACGAAGGTGTCTCTCAGTACGCTACAGCCCTACAGGAAGTGTTGGCCGAGGTACAAAAAAAAGAGGCAGATGGGGTTACTGGCATGGGACCCATAGACCGGATACTGCGGGAACAATTTATTCTGGGGCTCTACAGCAATCCCCTGAAACAGGCTCTGCGGGAACGAGTCAGAGTAGACCCTACCCTAACCTTTCGACAAATTTTGGCAGAGGCCGTGACGCGAAACAAAGAAGACGGCTATGCTTCTGGAGTAATACGGACCCAGACCGTTACACCCCCCGGGGTTACAAGAAATGAGGAAGCCCTGGTCAGAGTGGTACAAGACTTGCAGAGCTCCCTGAGTGCCATGCACGAAAAGTTGACACACCTGGAGAAACGGATAGAGTCGCGCCATACTACTGAGGCTGCCTATCCAGCCCGACAACAAACCTATCAGGCGACTCCGTGGGTTCCTACACCCGAATGCCCTTATGCTAGTTTACCATACCATCAAGCCCCTCATTACCCTTCAGTGGGGCCATCCAGCCAAGCTCTGAGGGCACCTCCCACTCGCAGGCAAAAAGTGGGCCGTCAAGGGGCACAGTGTTGGCGGTGTGGAGATCTAGGACATTTCGCCAGAGAGTGTCGGAATATCCAGCTGGACGCCAAGAGCCGCCGTTAAACTACCGACCCCTGCAGTAGTGGGGCGTACTGCAGGGGAGGTGGAGAGCCAAGTTACCCAGCAAAGCTCCGAACACCTGGTCGCAGGGTGCCCCACTATACAAGCTGAGTTCGAAGGTGTTCCTGTCGACTGCTTAGTGGATACTGGGTCTCAAGTAACAACTATGCCCGAGTCATTCTTCTACCGTTACTTTCAAGCGCTGGCCAAGCCAGAACGAGAGACACTGGTCCGGGTTACAGCGGCTAACCAACAACAGATTCCTGTCACAGGGGTCGTGTGGATGAATGTACGGCTATGTGGACAGGAAGTGGGGCGGAAAGGTATCTTGTTGGTCCCCGAAACATTCAAAGAAGATGTGCCGGTGATAATGGGCATGAATATCCTGCGAGAATTGGATCAGATCATGTTCACCAAACGGGGGCCGGGTTACTGGAAACAAGCCACCCCGCACAAACCTACCCAGAAAGCATTTCAACGGCTAATCCGTTTTTGTGGAACACAGAAAAGTGTACCAGCACACCAGGCGGTGGGAACGATCCGAGCGCCAGGAAAGGCTACCTTCACCCTTCCCCCTGGTCGGGAGACCGTACTGACGTTACCCGTGGGAACTTTCCGTAATCTTGAAGGCATGGAGGTGTTCGTTGAACCAACAGGCCTAGGAGAGCTGGGTCAGGACGTCCTGGTGGCCCGGACACTGGGAGTGGTCCAGAATGGACGAGTACCCATAAGAGCTGTGAATGTGGGATATCTAGAAGTTCCCTTGACGCCAGGGGTGGAACTGGCTCGTGTGTACCTACATCAGGGAGAAATCCTGAGTCAGAGAGAAGTGACTCTAGCTCCGGTAGGGGATGCTGGTTGGACCCTGGCAGTTACTGCCAGTGCAGAAGAGGCGCCGACGCCAGAATGGAATGGGGGAACCATCTTGGATCAAATGGAGATAGATGTTAAGGCTCTCAGTTTAGACCAACAGCGAGCAGTTGAAACCATGCTGTGGGAGAATCAGGCTGCGTTTGCCCGCCACGCCGATGACTTTGGCTGCACGAATGCTATCACACATGATATACCGACGGGGGACACTCCACCAATTCGGGAGAGATATCGACAGATTCCGCCCAAGTTGTACCAGGAAGTGAAGACGCTATTGAAACAGATGATAGATTCCGGAGTGGTGCGGGGAAGCCAGAGCCCTTGGGCAGCCCCAGTGGTGCTTGTCAAGAAGAAGGACGGCACTATTCGATTCTGTGTGGATTACCGGCGGTTGAATGCTTGCACTGCGCGAGACTCATATCATCTGCCACGCATCGAGGAGTCTCTGACGGCTCTAGGACGAGCCAAATACTTCTCCACCCTGGATCTAGCAAGTGGGTACTGGCAAGTACCAGTGGCTGAGCAGGACAAGGCAAAGACAGCATTCATACTCCCCATGGGGTTATTTGAATTCAACAGGATGCCATTCGGACTGACTAATGCCCCTGGAACCTTTCAGCGGCTGATGGAGAGATGCCTGGGAGACCTGAATTTTGAAGCCACTCTGATATACCTAGACGATATCATCATATACTCTGCTACTTTTCAAGAACACTTGAATCGGCTAGGGCAGGTACTCGAGCGACTGCGATCCCATGGCCTGAAGGTAAAGCCAAAGAAGTGTCATCTCTTCAAGAGGGAGATCGAGTACCTGGGCCATAGGGTGTCCCAAGACGGAGTGCTACCGTCCCAAGACAAAGTGGCTGCAATACGACAATGGATAGTGCCGAGAACACTGCGTGAGTTGAAGGCCTTCCTGGGACTGACTGGGTACTACTGGCGGTTCATCAAAGACTATGCAAAAATAGCGGGCCCTCTGAATGAGTTGTTGAGAGGAACGGCTGGGCAACCCAAGGGCCAAAGTATCCCCTGGGGACAGAAACAGGAAGAGGCCTTCCAGGCCCTGAAAGAAGCCCTGACATCGGCCCCCATCTTGGCTTATGCCGATTTTGATAAACCATTCATCTTAGCTACTGATGGCAGCCTCTACGGACTTGGGGCAGTCCTGTCGCAGGTACAAGATGGACATGAGAGAGTGATCGCTTATGCCAGTAGATCCTTGCGAGATACGGAGCGAAACCCCCATAACTACAGTTCCTTCCGGCTGGAACTCCTTGCCCTGGTGTGGGCTATGACGGAGAAATTTGCAGGATATCTGACAGGAGCTAAGATCTTCGTACGGACGGATAACAATCCCCTGGCCCATCTGGGTACTGCCAAGTTGGGAGCCCTGGAGCAACGCTGGGTGGCTCGCCTCGCAAAGTATGACTTCTCAATTCGCTACCGCTCCGCTACAGAGAACACTAATGCTGATGGTCTCTCGAGGGTTACTTTTGAAACTCCAGTAGGGGATATGGATGAACAAAAGGAAGAAGATGAAACTCCTGACTTCCGCAAGTTCGCTCCCCCAACAGTCGCGGCCCAGACAAGTGGGGAGGCCCGTAAGCTACCCAAAGCATTGGGGAGAACTAATGAAGAATGGGGCAGATTGCAAGATGAAGACATTGGACTGCAGCAAATGAAAAGCTGGGTAACCCAGTGCAGGAAACCCAACAAAGAAGAAAGGACTGATCTGGATGCCGAGATGAAGTCAGTTCTACATCAATGGGACAGACTGGAAGTGCATGGAGCTGTTTTGTTCCGCAAGTGGCAACAGCCTGCCGACCTAGAGGCGAGGTGGCAGGTAGTGATACCCAGAAGAATGGCACGGGAGATAGCCGAAGAGGCTCATGAGTTTGGAGCTCACTTTGGGCCAGTCAAGACATACCAGTGGCTGCAGCGTTATGTGTATTGTCCGCGACTGGAGGCCACAGTTGAAGAAGTTTGCCGACAGTGTCGAGTGTGTGAACTCACGAAGAGTACAGAACAGAGAGCACCCCTACAGTCCATCCAGACCACAGAACCGCTGGAAGTCTTGATGATAGACTATCTTCTTGTGGGACAATCGTCAAGAGGTCCACAGTATTGCCTGGTCATGATCGACCACTTCTCCAAGTTTGCAGTAGTCACCCCAACTCGGGACCAGACGGCCGAGTCCGCGGCACGAGCCATTTGTCAAGACTTCATTCGGGTCTATGGGTGTCCAAAGCGGATCCATTCAGATCAAGGGGCGTGCTTTCAAGGAAAAGTGATGGAAGAGCTACATCGACTGTACGGCATTGAAAAATCCAGGACAACTCCTTATCATCCCCAAGGAAACGGAGCCTGTGAGCGCTTTAACCGCACATTGCTGCAAATGCTGAGGACACTAGAGGAAGACAAGAGGGCACACTGGCCTGACTACCTGCCAGAATTAGTCTGGGCTTACAATAATCGTGTCCACACCACCACCGGTTACACCCCATACATGTTACTGTTCGGTAGGGCTGGTCGAGAGATCGTGGAATTAAACCTAGAACAGCCAGAAGACCTAATAGAGCGATCAACCACCTCATGGGTGAAAGAACACCGTCGGCGTCTCCAGACCATTCGCCGGTTGGCAGGTCAGCGGTTACAGGAGAGAGCTCATACAGACCGTCCTCCAGTTCAGGAGGTTCCATTGCAGCCTGGGGATCGGGTACTGGTACGAGAGAAACGTCCCAGAGGCAAGTTGAGTGAGCGTTGGGAAGTACAGCCGTATAAAGTGATCAAGAGAGTGTACCCTAATGGTCCGGTCTACGAAGTGCAGGTTGAGAATGAGGAATTTGCTTCACGGACTCTACATAGGAATATGTTACGGCCATGCCGGTCCAAAGATCCCGCACCTGTTCAGAGGACACCTCCTCCTGCCCCATACTCAGAACTTGTTATCTCTGATGGAGATTATGGTGAAGACTGGTGGACTGCTCCCAACACTGAAGGAGCCTCCCAGGTTACAGGTGATGAAGGCACTGTCACAGAACCATTGCCGGCCCGTAATGGAGAGGGGCCCTCGGACACACCCGAACCTCCTATTGTGGTGGATGAATCCAGACTGGCAGTTCCTAGTGGAGAGAGTCAGGTCGTAACAGATAGCCAGGACCTCCGGAGATCCAGTAGGCTTACTGCAGGGGTTCCACCAAACAGGTACGCTGCTGATGAGTTCATTTGGTCCACCTGTATGTATTGTGGACAATGTTGTACTGCTGTATAAAAAGTTACATTAACCATTATTTCTATGGACTATATAGCAAGGCCGAGGACGGCCACCTTTAAGTGGGGAGGCATGTAAGAGGCAGCCCTGATCATCCAGCAACATTTCCAACACATATATATATAGCAGACTGTCATGTTTCCCTCCAGCCACCAGAGGCCACTGTGGCTGAGTAGGACAGTGTGAGGAGTTGTTTCCAGAGGACAAGGAGTTAAGTGTTTTTCCCGGGCTGAGCAGAGAGCCTGGGGTGCAGGTGTCTGAGTACACAGGAAGAAGGACGTTGTGCACTGAGAGGGAGATCCACAGGGAAGATTAGAGTGATTTCTCCCTGCCAACCTGCTGTGACATGGTATCTGGGACATTAGAGTGTGTTTGCTCTCTGACTGACCTGATGTGTCCTGGTGTAGAAGAGAGACTGCTGTAGTGTGAGGCACTTACCAGAGGAACTGTGAGTGAATTCCAGGCCCTGCCTGATTACACGTCCAGAGCTGCTGATTATCTCTAACCAGAGTTACAGAGACTACAAAGAGAGGCCAGAGCTGAGCCAACCAGATCGGGACCCAGACTGTATCTGCCTGCATGTGCCGGACACCGAACTGTGAGTGCACTGATGCTAACCGGAGCTAGGGCATAGTGGAATAGGATTTAGTTTAGTGCACCGTAGAGGTGCACCCCGGGTAGCGGGGACAGATAGGACTACCTAGAAGAGAGTAGCCTGCTATTGTCTGTACTTGTGTTTGTGATTCATTTGTTTTCTTTATGCAAATTTCCATTATCTTTGTTGTGAATTCTCAAGCTGTTCATATTGTAAATCTGCTTCTCCGGCAGTTAGAGTTCTCCTTTAATAAAGCCGGTTTCTACTTCAGCCTCCTTGTCTGCTGCACTGTACTTGAGTCCTGCTCTACGGTCTCTTCCTCTGCTGACCGTTACACAGGATTAGTCACAATCACAGGGAGGTTAGTCACGGCAGTAACAAGGAGAAGGGGAAACAAATCGGTAAAAACTAATGACACGAGGGAGAGGTCAGATGTATGTCGGACGATCAGGAAAAGTCCCAAATGAATTTCAGCAACCCGTCCTGGGTCTTTTCAGCCGGGGAAGACACAGCACGGGTAATCACAACGACACAGGGAGGAGGAGGGAGGATCGGCAGGGACTGGAGACGAACTCCACATACAGCGATCCAGGCAACACAGGACGAACTCCAGATACATTCAGCAATCCAGGCAGCACAGGACTAATCACAGCGGCACGGAGAGGAGGAGAGAGAATCGGCAGAAGCTGAGAAGCTGAGAAGCTGAAGACAAACTCCACACAGGTTCAGCAGTCGGGGCAGCAGCACATGCCCCACAACCATAAAGAGGACACGGCCGAAGATCACCACAAAGACGCCAGGAGATTCAGGGCAGCAGGACAGCCGAGCCACGGGGAGGCGGAGAGCGTGACGTACTCTGCCTACGTCATCACGTCATCCATACTGCACACTAATTCCTATGGAGAGCCTGCCTGTTCTTATCTGTTTCTGACGGTATGGTCATATAAACTCCAAGAGTACCGATCTATACCCTCTGTCGCAACTTGGGGGAAAGAAGCGGCCACCGACGTAGCTATGCCTTTTAAGGTTTTTGCTTTTTGGGCTCTGCAATGTAGGTGCAGATCAGTTTATCGTCTGCGACTCACCACCTATCATGAGATACCATACCTTTTATGGATTTTTGTAGCTGGCAGAATGAGAATGCACCCGTTATCCAATCAAAGTTCTGTGCTATTACGGAATGTACTTAGCACCTCTGCAATTGCTCTACCTGCTCCAGGAATCCAAAAGCAGATTCTAACCCAGAATTTCATTGTAGCTCTAAACAATAGTGCTCAGAGACTAGAATACATCCATGCTGACTACTGTGGCTGCAATCCTAACCCTTCACAGCATTTCTTATCCATTGTACTGCAAGCTCTGTTTAACTGCAACGGCAGCAGCCATGTTTCTTCATTCTTCAATCAGGTGTGGATCCATGTACATCAACAGGTATGGGTGCCAATCAACAGGTAAGGGTGCGTTTTTGTGTGTGTCAAACAAAGGTGTCAGTTAATGGAAAGATTTGTTTGAGGATAAAATGGAGCTTCTGTGCAAAATGGAATACTGTCCAGCGTCTATTAGCAGGCCCAGAACACAAAAGCCTTCTTATCTGTTTCTGACAGCATGGTCATATAAACTCCAAGAGTACCGATCTATACCCTCTGTCGCAACTTGGGGGAAAGAAGCGGCCACCGACGGAGCTATGCCTTTTCTTGTTTTAACTTTTTGGCCTCTGCAATGTAGGTGCAGATCAGTTTATCATCTGCAACTCACCACCTATCATGAGATACCATACCTTTTATGGATTTTTGTAGCTGGCAGAATGAGAATGTGCCTGTTATCCAATCAAAGTTCTGTGCTATTATGGAATGTACTTAGCACCTCTGCAATTGCTCTACCTACTCAAGAATCCAAAAGCAGGTTCCAACCCAGAATTTCAATGTAGCTATAAGCAATTGTTTTCAGAGACTAGAATTCGTCCATGCTGACTACTGTGGCTGCAATCCTAACCCTTCATAGCATTTCTTATCCATTGTACTGCAAGCTCTGTTTAACTGCAAAACAAAATGGCTACCTCCAGAAAATCAATATGGCAGCCTCCATGAAAATTTCAATAGATGGAACACTGAGCGTGTCACAACGGAACCCTTCAGCATCCATGGATGATGACATCACAATGGACCCTTGCTGTTTTCCTTCCTGGCAGCAGCCATGTTTCTTCATTCTTCAGTCAGGTGTGGATCCATGCACATCAACAGGTATGGGTGCCAATGAACAGGTAAGGGTGCGTTTTTGTGTGTTTGTCAAACAAAGGTGTCAGTTAATGGAAAGATTTGTTTAAGGAAAAAATGGAGCTTGTGTGCAAAATGGAATACTGTCCAGGGTCTATTAGCAGGCCCAGAACACAAAAGCCTTCTTATCTGTTTCTGACGGTATGGTCATATAAACTCCAAGAGTACCGATCTATACCCTCTGTCGCAACTTTGGGTTAAGAAGCGGCCACCGACAAAGCTATGCCTTTTCTTGTTTTTACTTTTTGGCCACTGCAATGTAGGTGCAGATCAGTTTATCATCTGCAACTCACCACCTATCATGAGATACCATACCTTTTATGGATTTTTGTAGCTGGCAGAATGAGAATGTGCCTGTTATCCAATCAAAGTTCTGTGCTATTATGGAATGTACTTAGCACCTCTGCAATTGCTCTACCTGCTCCAGGAATCCAAAAGCAGGTTCCAACCCAGAATTTCATTGTAGCTATAAGTATGGATGAGCGAACTCGAACTGTATAGTTCGGGTTCGTACCGAATTTTAGGGTGTCCATGACACGGACCCGAACCCGGACATTTTCGTAAAAGTCCGGGTTCGGGTTCGGTGTTCGTCGCTTTCTTGGCGCTTTTGTGACGCTTTCTTGGCGCTTTTTGAAAGGCTGCAAAGCAGCCAATCAACAAGCGTCATACTACTTGCCCCAAGAGGCCGTCACAGCCATGCCTACTATTGGCATGGCTGTGATTGGCCAGAGCACCATGTGACCCAGCCTCTTTTTAAGCTGGAGTCACATAGCGCTGCCCGTCACTCTGCTCTGATTAGCGTAGGGAGAGGTTGCGGCTGCGACAGTAGGGCGAGATTAGGCAGATTAACTCCTCCAAAGGACTTGATTATTGATCGATCTGCAGCTGTGGGTCATTGAGCTGCTGATACTCAATTGCTCACTGTTTTTAGGCTGCCCAGACCGTTTGTCAGTCACTTTTTTTCTGGGGTGATCGGCGGCCATTTTGTGTCTTGTGGTGCGCCAGCACAAGCTGCGACCAAGTGCATTTAACCCTCAATGGTGTGGTTGTTTTTTGGCTAAAGCCTACATCAGGGTGAAGCTGTCACACCAAGTGCATTTAACCAGCAATAGTCTGTTTATTTTTTGGCCATATACTACATCAGGGGCAAGCTGCGCCCGTCACCAAGTGCATTTAACCCTCAGTAGTGTGGTTGGTCAAGCAGTCACACCAAGTGCATTTAACCAGCAATAGTCTGTTCATTTTTTGGCCATATACTACATCAGGGGCAAGCTGCGCCCGTCACCAAGTGCATTTAACCCTCAGTAGTGTGGTTGGTCAAGCTGTCACACCAAGTGCATTTAACCAGCAATAGTCTGTTCATTTTTTGGCCATATACTACATCAGGGGCAAGCTGCGCCTGTCACCAAGTGCATTTAACCCTCAGTAGTGTGGTTGGTCAAGCTGTCACACCAAGTGCATTTAACCAGCAATAGTGTGGTTATTTTTTGGCCATATCCCAGTCTAATTCTGTCAGTAAATCCATACCGGTCACCCAGCGTCTAAATACTAGGCCTCAAATTTATATCCCGCTAAATCTGTCGTTACCGCTGTACTGTTCTGGCTGGGCAAGTTATTTAGTGTCCGTCAAAGCACATTTTTTGTTCTGGGTTGAAATACAATTCCCAATTTAGCAATTTCATAATTTAGTGGTTTCTGCTATATCAGAGCTATTTGAAATCTATCCCTAAAAGGGTATATAATATTCAAGGTGCACATAGGGTCATTCAGAATAACTTCACACACACGCTACTGTGCATTTCCAATTTTAATTCTGTCAGTAAATCCATACCGGTCACCCAGCGCCTAAATACTAGGCCTCAAATTTATATCCCGCTAAATCTGTTGTTACCGCTGTACTGTTCTGGCTGGGCAAGTTATTTAGTGTCCGTCAAAGCACATTTTTTGTTCTGGGTTGAAATACAATTCACAATTTAGCAATTTCATAATTTAGTGGTTTCTGCTGTATCAGAGCTATTTGAAATCTATCCCTAAAAGGGTATATAATATTCAAGGTGCACATAGGGTCATTCAGAATAACTTCACACACACGCTACTGTGCATTTCCAATTTTAATTCTGTCAGTAAATCCATACCGGTCACCCAGCGCCTAAATACTAGGCCTCAAATTTATATCCCGCTAAATCTGTTGTTACCGCTGTACTGTTCTGGCTGGGCAAGTTATTTAGTGTCCGTCAAAGAACATTTTTTGTTCTGGGTTGAAATACAATTCACAATTTAGCAATTTCATAATTTAGTGGTTTCTGCTATATCAGAGCTATTTGAAATCTATCCCTAAAAGGGTATATAATATTCAAGGTGCACATAGGGTCATTCAGAATAACTTCACACACACGCTACTATGCATTTCCAAGTCTAATTCTGTCAGTAAATCTATACCGGTCACCCAGCGCCTAAATACTAGGCCTCAAATTTATATTCAGCTGAATTTGAATACAATACATTGGGCCAAATAATATTTTTGTTGTTGTGGTGAACGATAACAATGAGGAAAACATCTAGTAAGGGACGCGGACGTGGACATGGTCGTGGTGGTGTTAGTGGACCCTCTGGTGCTGGGAGAGGACGTGGCCGTTCTGCCACATCCACACGTCCTAGTGTACCAACTACGGCTACTTTCACACTAGCGTTCGTCGGTCCGCTCGTGAGCTCCGTTTGAAGGGGCTCACGAGCGGACCCGAACGCTTCCGTCCAGCCCTGATGCAGTCTGAATGGATGCGGATCCGCTCAGACTGCATCAGTCTGGCGGCGTTCAGCCTCCGCTCCGCTCGCCTCCGCACGGACAGGCGGACAGCTGAACGCTGCTTGCAGAGTTCGGGTGTCCGCCTGGCCGTGCGGAGGCGTGCGGATCCGTCCAGACTTACAATGTAAGTCAATGGGGACGGATCCGTTTGAAGATGCCACAATATGGCTCCTCGTCCGAGGCTATTTTCACACTTAGCTTTTATATGCCAATATAATGCAGATGGATCCGTTCTGAACGGAGCCTCCGTCTGCATTATTATGATCGGATCCGTTCAGAACGGATCCGATCGAACGCTAGTGTGAAAGTAGCCTACCTCAGGTCCCAGTAGCCGCCAGAATTTACAGCGATATATGGTGGGGCCCAATGCCGTTCTAAGGATGGTAAGGCCTGAGCAGGTACAGGCATTAGTCAATTGGGTGGCCGACAGTGGATCCAGCACGTTCACATTATCTTCCACCCAGTATTCTGCAGAAAGCGCACAGATGGCGCCTGAAAACCAACCCCATCAGTCTGTCACATCACCCCCATGCATGCCAGGGAAACTGTCTCAGCCTCAAGTTATGCAGCAGTCTCTTATGCTGTTTGAAGACTCCGCTGGCAGGGTTTCCCAAGGGCATCCACCTAGCCCTTCCCCAGCGGTGAAAGACATAGAATGCACTGACGCACAACCACTTATGTTTCCTGATGATGAGGACATGGGAATACCACCTCAGCATGTCTCTGATGATGACGAAACACAGGTGCCAACTGCTGCGTCTTTCTGCAGTGTGCAGACTGAACAGGAGGTCAGGGATCAAGACTGGGTGGAAGACGATGCAGGGGACGATGCAGGGGACGATGAGGTCCTAGACCCCACATGGAATGAAGGTCGTGCCACTGACTTTCACAGTTCGGAGGAAGAGGCAGTGGTGAGACCGAGCCAACAGCGTAGCAAAAGAGGGAGCAGTGGGCAAAAGCAGAACACCCGCCGCCAAGAGACTCCGCCTGCTACTGACCGCCGCCATCTTGGACCGAGCACCCCAAAGGCAGCTTCAAGGAGTTCCCTGGCATGGCAATTCTTCAAACAATGTGCTGACGACAAGACACGAGTGGTTTGCACGCTGTGCCTTCAGAGCCTGAAGCGAGGCATTAACGTTCTGAACATTAGCACAACCTGCATGGCCAGGCACCTGCATGCAAAGCATGAACTGCAGTGGAGTAAACACCTTAAAACCAAGGAAGTCACTCAGGCTCCCCCTGCTACCTCTTCTGCTGCTGCCGCCTCGGCCTCTTCTGCTGCTGCCGCCTCGGCCTCTTTCTCCGCCTCTGGAGGAACGTTGGCACCTGCCGCCCAGCAAACAGGGGATGTACCACCAACACCACCTCCGTCACCAAGCATCTCAACCATGTCACACGGCAGCGTTCAGCTCTCCATCTCACAAACATTTGAGAGAAAGCGTAAATTCCCACCTAGCCACCCTCGATCCCTGGCCCTGAATGCCAGCATTTCTAAACTACTGGCCTATGAAATGCTGTCATTTAGGCTGGTGGACACAGACAGCTTCAAACAGCTCATGTCGCTTGCTGTCCCACATTATGTTGTTCCCAGCCAGCACTACTTCTCCAAGAGAGCCGTGCCTTCCCTGCACAACCAAGTATCCGATAAAATCAAGTGTGCACTGCGCAACGCCATCTGTGGCAAGGTCCACCTAACCACAGATACGTGGACCAGTAAGCACGGCCAGGGACGCTATATCTCCCTAACTGCACACTGGGTAAATGTAGTGGCAGCTGTGCCCCAGGCGGAGAGCTGTTTGGCGCACGTCCTTCCGCCGCCAAGGATCACAGGGCAACATTCTTTGCCTCCTGTTGCCACCTTCTCCTACTCGACTTCCTCCTCCTCTTCTTCCACCTGCTCATCTAGTCAGCCACACACCTTCACCACCAACTTCAGCACAGCCCGGGGTAAACGTCAGCAGGCCATTCTGAAACTCATATGTTTGGGGGACAGGCCCCACACCGCACAGGAGTTGTGGCGGGGTATAGAACAACAGACCGACGAGTGGTTGCTGCCGGTGAGCCTCAAGCCCGGCCTGGTGGTGTGTGATAATGGGCGAAATCTCGTTGCAGCTCTGGGACTAGCCAGTTTGACGCACATCCCTTGCTTGGCGCATGTGCTGAATTTGGTGGTGCAGAAGTTCATTCACAACTACCCCGACATGTCAGAGCTGCTGCATAAAGTGCGGGCCGTCTGTTCGCGCTTTCGGCGTTCACATCCTGCTGCTGCTCGCCTGTCTGCGCTACAGCGTAACTTCGGCCTTCCCGCTCACCGCCTCATATGCGACGTGCCCACCAGGTGGAACTCCACCTTGCACATGCTGGACAGACTGTGCGAGCAGCAGCAGGCCATAGTGGAGTTTCAGCTGCAGCACGCACGGGTCAGTCGCACTACAGAACAGCACCACTTCACCACCAATGACTGGGCCTCCATGCGAGACCTGTGTGCCCTGTTGCGCTGTTTCGAGTACTCCACCAACATGGCCAGTGGCGATGACGCCGTTATCAGCGTTACAATACCACTTCTATGTCTCCTTGGTAAAACACTTAGGGCGATGATGGAAGAGAAGGTGGCCCAGGAGGAGGAGGAAGAGGGGTCATTTTTAGCACTTTCAGGCCAGTCTCTTCGAAGTGACTCAGAGGGAGGTTTTTGGCAACAGCAGAGGCCAGGTACAAATGTGGCCAGCCAGGGCCCACTACTGGAGGACGAGGAGGACGAGGAGGAGGTGGAGGAGGATGAGGATGAAGCATGGTCACAGCGGGGTGGCACCCAACGCAGCTCGGGTCTATCACTGGTGCGTGGCTGGGGGGAAAGGCAGGAAGATGACGATACGCCTCCCACAGAGGACAGCTTGTCCTTACCCCTGGGCAGCCTGGCACACATGAGCGACTACATGCTGCAGTGCCTGCGCAACGACAGCAGAGTTGCCCACATTTTAACGTGTGCGGACTACTGGGTTGCCACCCTGCTGGATCCACGCTACAAAGACAATGTGCCCACCTTACTTCCTGCACTGGAGCGTGATAGGAAGATGCGCGAGTACAAGCGCACGTTGGTAGACGCGCTACTGAGAGAATTCCCAAATGTCACAGGGGAACAAGTGGAAGCCCAAGGCCAAGGCAGAGGAGGAGCAAGAGGTCGCCAAGGCAGCTGTGTCACGGCCAGCTCCTCTGAGGGCAGGGTTAGCATGGCAGAGATGTGGAAAACTTTTGTCAACACGCCACAGCTAACTGCACCACCACCTGATACGCAACGTGTTAGCAGCAACATTTCACTAACATGGTGGAACAGTACGTGTGCACACCCCTCCACGTACTGACTGATGGTTCGGCCCCATTCAACTACTGGGTCTCTAAATTGTCCACGTGGCCAGAGCTAGCCTTTTATGCCTTGGAGGTGCTGGCCTGCCCGGCGGCCAGCGTTTTGTCTGAACGTGTATTCAGCACGGCAGGGGGTGTCATTACAGACAAACGCAGCCGCCTGTCTACAGCCAATGTGGACAAGCTGACGTTCATAAAAATGAACCAGGCATGGATCCCACAGGACCTGTCCGTCCCTTGTCCAGATTAGACATTAACTACCTCCCCTTAACCATATATTATTGTACTCCAGGGCACTTCCTCATTCAATCCTATTTTTATTTTCATTTTACCATTATATTGCGAGGCTACCCAAATTTGAATGAACCTCTCCTCTGTCTGGGTGCTGGGGCCTAAATATATGCCAATGGACTGTTCAAATGTTGGGTGACGTGAAGCCTGATTCTCTGCTATGACATGCAGACTAATTCTCTGCTGACATGAAGCCAGATTCTCTGTTACGGGACCTCTCTCCTCTGCCTGGGTGCTGGGCCTAAATATATGCCAATGGACTGTTGCACTGGTGGCTGACGTGAAGCCTGATTGTCTGTTACGGGACCTCTCTCCTCTGCCTGGGTGCTGGGCCTAAATATCTGACAATGGACTGTTGCATTGGTGGCTGACGTGAAGCCTGATTCTCTGCTATGATATGAAGACTGATTCTCTGCTGACATGAAGCCAGATTGTCTGTTACGGGACCTCTCTCCTCTGCCTGGGTGCTGGGCCTGAATTTATGAAAATGGACTCTTACAGTGGTGGGTGACGTGAAGCCTGATTCTCTGCTATGATATGAAGACTGATTCTCTGCTGACATGAAGCCAGATTGTCTGTTACGGGACTTCTCTCCTCTGCCTGGGTGCTGGGCCTAAATTTATGACAATGGACTGTTGCAGTGGTGGCTGACGTGAAGCCTGATTCTCTGCTATGACATGAAGACTGTTTCTCTGCTGACATGAAGCCAGATTGTCTGTTACGGGACCTCTCTCCTCTGCCTGGGTGCTGGGCCTAAATTTATGACAATGGACTGTTGCAGTGGTGGCTGACGTAAAGCCTGATTCTCTGCTATGACATGCAGACTGATTCTCTGCTGACATGAAGCCAGATTGTCTGTTACGGGACCTCTCTCCTCTGCCTGGGTGCTGGGCCTAAATTTATGAAAATGGACTCTTACAGTGGTGGGTGACGTGAAGCCTGATTCTCTGCTATGATATGAAGACTGATTCTCTGCTGACATGAAGCCAGATTGTCTGTTACGGGACCTCTCTCCTCTGCCTGGGTGCTGGGCCTAAATTTATGACAATGGACTGTTGCAGTAGTGGCTGACGTGAAGCCTGATTCTCTGCTATGACATGCAGACTGATTCTCTGCTGACATGAAGCCAGATTCTCTGTTACGGGACCTCTCTCCTCTGCCTGGGTGCTGGGCCTAAATATCTGACAATGGACTGTTGCATTGGTGGCTGACGTGAAGCCTGATTGTCTGTTACGGGACCTCTCTCCTCTGCCTGGGTGCTGGGCCTAAATATCTGACAATGGACTGTTGCACTGGTGGCTGACGTGAAGCCTGGTTGTCTGTTACGGGACCTCTCTCCTCTGCCTGGGTGCTGGGCCTAAATATCTGACAATGGACTGTTGCATTGGTGGCTGACGTGAAGCCTGATTCTCTGCTATGATATGAAGACTGATTCTCTGCTGACATGAAGCCAGATTGTCTGTTACGGGACCTCTCTCCTCTGCCTGGGTGCTGGGCCTAAATATCTGACAATGGACTGTTGCATTGGTGGCTGACGTGAAGCCTGATTCTCTGCTATGATATGAAGACTGATTCTCTGCTGACATGAAGCCAGATTGTCTGTTACGGGACCTCTCTCCTCTGCCTGGGTGCTGGGCCTAAATATCTGACAATGGACTGTTGCATTGGTGGCTGACGTGAAGCCTGATTCTCTGCTATGATATGAAGACTGATTCTCTGCTGACATGAAGCCAGATTGTCTGTTACGGGACCTCTCTCCTCTGCCTGGGTGCTGGGCCTAAATATCTGACAATGGACTGTTGCATTGGTGGCTGACGTGAAGCCTGATTCTCTGCTGACATGAAGCCAGATTCTCTGCTATGGGACCTCTCTCCAATTGATTTTGGTTAATTTTTATTTATTTAATTTTTATTTTAATTCATTTCCCTATCCACATTTGTTTGCAGGGGATTTACCAACATGTTGCTGCCTTTTGCAGCCCTCTAGCCCTTTCCTGGGCTGTTTTACAGCCTTTTTAGTACTGAAAAGTTCGGGTCCCCATTGACTTCAATGGGGTTCGGGTTCGGGTTCGGGACGAAGTTCGGATCGGGTTCGGATCCCGAACCCGAACATTTCCGGGAAGTTCGGGCGAACTTCTCGAACCCGAACATCCAGGTGTTCGCTCAACTCTAGCTATAAGCAATTGTTTTCAGAGACTAGAATTCGTCCATGCTGACTACTGAGGCTGCAATCCTAACCCTTCCCAGCATTTCTTATCCATTGAAATGACAACACTGTTTAACTGCAAAACAAAATGGCTGCCTCCAGAAAATCAATATGGCAGCCTCCATGAAAATTTCAATAGATGGAACACTGAGCGTGTCACAACGGAACCCTTCAGCATCCATGCATGATGACATCACAATGGACCCTTGCTGTTTTCCTTCCTGGCAGCAGCCATGTTTCTTCATTCTTCAGTCAGGTGTGGATCCATGCACATCAACAGGTATGGGTGCCAATCAACAGGTAAGGGTGCGTTTTTGTGTGTGTCAAACAAAGGTGTCAGTTAATGGAAAGATTTGTTTGAGGAAAAAATGGAGCTTATGTGCAAAATGGAATACTGTCCAGCATCTATTAGCAGGCCCAGAACACAAAAGCCTTCTTATCTGTTTCAGACGGTATGGTCATATAAACTCCAAGAGTACCGATCTATACCCTCTGTCGCAACTTTGGGTTAAGAAGCAGCCACCGACGGAGCTATGCCTTTTCTTGTTTTTACTTTTTGGCCACTGCAATGTAGGTGCAGATCAGTTTATCATCTGCAACTCACCACCTATCATGAGATACCATACCTTTTATGGATTTTTGTAGTTGGCAGAATGAGAATGCACCTGTTATCCAATCAAAGTTCTGTGCTATTACGGAATGTACTTAGCACCTCTGCAATTGCTCTACCTGCTCCAGGAATCCAAAAGCAGATTCTAACCCAGAATTTCATTGTAGCTCTAAACAATAGTGCTCAGAGACTAGAATACATCCATGCTGACTACGGTAGTTGCAATCCTAACCCTTCCCAGCACTTTTTTATCCATTGAAATGACAGTACTGTTTAACTGCAAAACAAAATGGCTGCCTCCAGAAAATCAATATGGCAGCCTCCATGAAAATTTCAATAGATGGAACACTGAGCGTGTCACAACGGAACCCTTCAGCATCCATGGATGATGACATCACAATGGACCCTTGCTGTTTTCCTTCCTGGCAGCAGCCATGTTTCTTTATTCTAAAGTCAGGTTTGGATCCATGCACATCAACAGGAATATGGGTGCCAATCAACAGGTAAGGGTGCGTTTTTGTGTGTGTCAAACAAAGGTGTCAGTTAATGGAAAGATTTGTTTGAGGAAAAAATGGAGCTTGTGTGCAAAATGGAATACTGTCCAGGGTCTATTAGCAGGCCTTTTTCTGACGGTATGGTTATATAAACTGCAAGAGTACCGATCTATACCCTCTGTCGCAACTTTGGGTTAAGAAGCGGCCACCGACGGAGCATTGCCTTTTCTTGTTTTTACTTTTTGGCCACTGCAATGTAGGTGCAGATCAGTTTATCATCTGCAACTCACCACCTATCATGAGATACCATACCTTTTATGGATTTTTGTAGCTGGCAGAATGAGAATGTGCCTGTTATCCAATCAAAGTTCTGTGCTATTATGGAATGTACTTAGCACCTCTGCAATTGCTCTACCTGCTCCAGGAATCCAAAAGCAGGTTCCAACCCAGAATTTCATTGTAGCTATAAGCAATTGTTTTCAGAGACTAGAATTCGTCCATGCTGACTACTGTGGCTGCAATCCTAACCCTTCCCAGCATTTCTTATTCATTGAAATGACAACACTGTTTAACTGCAAAACAAAATGGCTGCTTCCAGAAAATCAATATGGCAGCCTCCATGAAAATTTCAATAGATGGAACACTGAGCGTGTCACAACGGAACCCTTCAGCATCCATGGATGATGACATCACAATGGACCCTTGCTGTTTTCCTTCCTGGCAGCAACCATGTTTCTTCATTCTTTAGTCAGGTGTGGATCCATGCACATCAACAGGTATGGGTGCCAATCAACAGGTAAGGGTGCGTTTGTCATGGTCCTACCTTCTCACTGTTCTCCTTCGTTTTACATGTGCTGGCGGCCATCTTGGTTTCTGGGTTTCTTGTAGCCTCCCACCCTGCGGCTTCTCCTTCCCACTGGGAGGAGCTGGATGCCTAGCTCATATATATAGGAGGTCTGTGGCTTCAGTTCCTTGCTTGGTCCTCCTGTGTTCACATGCTTCTAAGACTGCTGCTGCTTCTGGTTCCTGATCCTGGCCTCGTCTGACTACCCCGTTGGTTCCTGATCCTGGCTTCGTCTGACTACCCTGCTGGTTCCTGATCCTGGCTTCGTCTGACTACCCTGCTGGTTCCTGATCCAGGCTTCGTCTGACTACCCTTCTGGTTCCTGACCTCTGTCTACGCAAGACCCTGCTTCGGTTTAGCCATCCGTTTGGACTTTTGCTTACAGCTTGCTTTTCAATAAAGCCTTCTTATTTCCACTTATCTCTGTTGCACGTCTGGTTCATGGTTCCATGACATTAGGACCAAGCCATGAATTTTGACGGTACAGGGCCATCCTCGCTACCTACGCTGGTTGCCAGACTTGATCAGCAGGATCACCTGTTGGGTCGGTTCGCTGTGGCGTTGCAAACCCTGCTTGAACGCACGGCTCATTTCGCTTCCGTTGCCGATGGGTCGGTTGTCGCTCCTGGGCCCGCTCCTACTGCCGCTCCGGTTGTTGCGCCAGAGTCTACCCCGACACCTGTTGCTGCGCCTGCGGTGTCTCGGGGTATGACCGGTTCTGCCCCCCTTCCACAGCGCTTTGGGGGAGAGCCAACTCAGTGCCGAGGTTTCCTTAACCAGGTGGGCATTTATTTCGAGTTGCTGCCACATGCCTTTCCTACTGAGAGATCAAAGGTGGGCTTCTTGATCTCGCTGCTCTCGGACAAGGCCTTGGCCTGGGCCAGCCCTTTATGGGAGAACAACAATCCGGTGGTTGCCGAGTTTTCCGGTTTTGTTGCTTCTCTTCGGAAGGTATTCGATGTGCCGGCTCGTGCTGCCTCTGCTGCGAAGCTCCTTATGTCCATCAGACAGGGTTCACGATCCGTAGCTGAATACGCCATTGAGTTTCGTACTCTGGCAGCAGAGGTGGGCTGGAATAATGAGGCTCTGGTCGCTGCTTTCTCTCATGGTCTCTCGGATGCCTTGAAGGATGAGGTTGCAGCTAAGGACCTACCAGTGGAGCTCGAGTCTCTTATTTCTTTCCTGATTTTGATTGACACCAGACTCAGGGAGAGACCTTCCTTTAAGGAGAGCCTGCGGAGGCCTTCTAACAGATTGGCGCCTACGTTTGCTGTCCCACCCGTGCCTCCCTCTCCTCCCACGCCTCCTGGGGATGACTTGTCTGGGGGTGAACCCATGCAGCTGGGGTTTTCTCGCCTGTCCGAGGGGGAGAGGGTACTCCGGAGACGCGAGGGCCGATGCATGTACTGTGGTCTCGTGGGCATTTTCGGTTGGCATGTCCGAACCGTCCGGGAAACGCTCGCACCTGAGATCCTGTCGGGGGCAGATCTTGGGTGGAGTCTCCTCGTCCCCGGTTTCCCGTGTTGACAAACCACTGATCAATGTTGTCCTCTCCTGGGTCGGGGGCTCGGTGACGACCCAGGCGTTGGTGGACTCTGGTGCTGGTGGTTTGTTCATTGATAGTGTGTTCGCTGCCGCCAATTCCATTCCTCTGCAGCCTCGAGGTTCCCCACTGGCTCTTGAGGCGATAGACGGCAGACCCTTTCTGCTGCCACACGTGACTCATGAGACCCTTCCAGTGGGGATAGCCATTGGTGCTGTTCACAGAGAGTCGGTCTGTCTCCAGGTGATTTCGTCTCCACACTACTCGGTGGTCTTGGGGTACCCCTGGCTCCAGAAGCATAATCCGACTTTTGATTGGAAATCGGCCGAGATCCTCTCGTGGTCACCGCAGTGTGGGGCTAGTTGCATCCATGGGTCTGTCAAGTTGCTGTGCACTTCCTCGGACTCTCTGTTGCCTCCTGAATACGAAGAGTACCGGGATGTATTCGATAAGGTGCGCGCGGTTGCCCTACCTCCGCACCGCCCATACGATTGTGCCATAGAGTTACAATCTGGTGCCGTTCTTCCTCGTGGCAAAGTCTACCCACTGTCGGTAGCGGAGAATGAGGCCATGGAGGAGTACGTGAGGGAGGCGCTTTCACGCGGACACATTCGCAAATCCTCGTCCCCGGCAGGGGCTGGATTTTTCTTTGTGAAAAAGAAGGGCGGTGAGTTGAGGCCTTGTATCGATTACAGGGGTCTCAATCGCATCACGATCAAGAACGCTTACCCGATACTCTTGATTTCCGAGCTGTTCGATCGCCTCAAAGGGGCCACGGTCTTTACCAAACTCGACCTGAGGGCGGCATATAACCTGGTAAGGATCAAGGCGGGCGATGATTGGAAGACCGCGTTTAACACCAGGACCGGTCATTGTGAATCCTTGGTTATGCCCTTTGGGTTGTGCAATGCGCCCGCAGTCTTCCAGGAATTCATCAACGATGTTTTCCGTGACCTGTTGCAGCAGTGTGTGGTGGTCTATTTGGATGACATCTTGGTATATTCTGAATCCATGGAGGCCCACATTATGGATGTCAGACGAGTGTTGCAACGGTTACGAGAGAACAGGCTGTTCGGTAAGCTTGAGAAATGCGAGTTTCACCGATCCCAGGTAACCTTCTTAGGTTACATCATTTCCGCTGAGGGGTTCTCCATGGATCCTGAGAAGGTTTCGGCTGTCTTACAGTGGCCCCAGCCCAGTGGTCTCCGTGCCCTGCAGCGCTTTTTGGGCTTCGCCAATTATTATCGGAAGTTCATCAGGGACTTTTCTATGCTAGCCAAGCCTCTCACGGATCTGACCAGGAAGGGCAGTAATTTCCAGGTCTGGCCGCTCGAGGCCATCCGAGCTTTTGAGGCTCTAAAGTCCGCCTTTGTGTCGGCTCCGATTCTGTCGCATCCCAACCCTGGGTTGCCCTTTGTCCTCGAGGTGGACGCGTCTGAGACGGGAGTAGGCGCCCTCCTGTCTCAGCGTAGAACACCCGAGGGTCCTCTGCTTCCCTGTGGGTTTTACTCCCGGAAACTGTCTTCCGCGGAGTGCAACTATCAGATTGGTGACAGGGAGTTATTGGCCATCGTGCAGGCCCTTAAAGAATGGAGGCACTTGCTCGAGGGTTCGGTGGTTCCGGTTCTCATCCTGACGGACCACAAGAATCTGACCTACCTTTTTGAGGCCAAGAGATTGACACCACGTCAGGCCAGATGGGCTCTGTTCTTGTCACGTTTTAATTACGTGGTCTCCTACCTACCCGGTTCCAAGAACATCAGAGCGGATGCCTTATCACGGCAGTACTCCGAGCTGTCCGGGGAGGAGTCGATTCCGACTTCGGTCATACCTCCGAATCAGATCCTGGCCGCCATTCGCACCAGCCTGACCTCTCCCCTGGGTGAGCAGATTTTGGCGGCTCAATCTGGTGCTCCCTCTGGGAGACCCAATGGCAGGTGTTTTGTGCCTGAGTAGTTGCGCACTCGGTTGTTGCGAACCTACCATAACTCCAAGGCCGCGGGGCATCCTGGAAAGAATCAGCTGTCCTGGGCTGTTTCACGTCTGTTCTGGTGGCCTTCTCTACGTTCCGACATTGCCGCATATGTAGCGGCATGCTCCGTTTGTGCCCAGAGTAAGTCCCCTCGGCACCTTCCGTTGGGCCTTTGGCAACCCATAGCCACCGGGGAGCGCCCATGGTCATACCTGGGGATGGATTTCATTGTGGACCTCCCTGCATCCCGAGGCCATACGGTCATTCTCATGATTGTGGATCGGTTTTCCAAAATGTGCCACTGTGTTCCTCTCAAGAAGTTACCCTCTGCACAAGAGTTGGCCACGATTTTCGCCAGGGAGGTCTTCCGGTTGCACGGTTTGCCCAAGGAGATTGTGTCGGATCGGGGGAGTCAGTTTGTGTCCAGGTTCAGGCGCGCCTTTTGCTCCCAGTTGGGGATTCATCTCTCTTTCTCCTCGGCCTACCACCCTCAGTCCAATGGGGCCGCAGAACGATCCAATCAGGCCTTGGAGCAATTCCTTCGTTGCTATGTCTCCGATCACCAAGACAATTGGGTTGACCTCCTGCCTTGGGCTGAGTTTGCCAGGAACACGGCGGTGAACTCTTCCTCTGGGACGTCTCCCTTCATGGCCAATTATGGGTTCCAACCTGCCGTGTTACCGGAGGTATTCTCTCCCCAGGATATTCCGGCTGTGGAGGATCACCTTTCCGTCCTACGTGCTTCTTGGGTACAGATCCAGAGGTCCCTTGAGGTCTCTGCGCAGCGCCAGAAACTCCAGGCTGATCGCAGACGAGCGCCCGCTCCTTCTTACCAGGTCGGAGACCGTGTATGGTTGTCCACCCGCAACCTCAACCTTCGAGTGCCCACTCCCAAGCTGGCGCCTCGCTTTGTTGGTCCCTTCCGAGTGCTTCGCAGGGTAAACCCGGTAGCCTATGCCCTTGCGCTTCCTCCTGGCATGCGGATCTCCAACGTGTTTCATGTCTCCCTGTTGAAGCCATTGGTGTGTAATCGTTTCACTTCCTCGGTTCCTCGGCACCGTCCGGTCCAAGCGGGCAATCGTGAGGAATATGAAGTGAGCAATATCCTGGACTCACGCCTGGTCCGCGGTCGGTTGCAGTTTTTGGTCCATTGGCGTGGTTATGGTCCAGAGGAGCGTTCCTGGGTTCCCTCCGCAGATGTCCATGCTCCTGCTTTGCTCCGAGCCTTCCACGCACGCTTCCCTCAGAAACCGTTCCTTACTCCGCGGAGGAGGGGCCCTTGAGGGGGAGGTACTGTCATGGTCCTACCTTCTCACTGTTCTCCTTCGTTTGACATGTGCTGGCGGCCATCTTGGTTTCTGGGTTTCTTGTAGCCTCCCACCCTGCGGCTTCTCCTTCCCACTGGGAGGAGCTGGATGCCTAGCTCATATATATAGGAGGTCTGTGGCTTCAGTTCCTTGCTTGGTCCTCCTGTGTTCACATGCTTCTAAGACTGCTGCTGCTTCTGGTTCCTGATCCTGGCCTCGTCTGACTACCCCGTTGGTTCCTGATCCTGGCTTCATCTGACTACCCTGCTGGTTCCTGATCCTGGCTTCGTCTGACTACCCTTCTGGTTCCTGACCTCTGTCTACGCAAGACCCTGCTTCGGTTTAGCCATCCGTTTGGACTTTTGCTTACAGCTTGCTTTTCAATAAAGCCTTCTTATTTTCCACTTATCTCTGTTGCACGTCTGGTTCATGGTTCCATGACAGCATTTTTGTGTGTGTCAAACAAAGGTGTCAGTTAATGGAAAGATTTGTTTAAGGAAAAAATGGAGCTTGTGTGCAAAATGGAATACTGTCCAGGGTCTATTAGCAGGCCCAGAACACAAAAGCCTTCTTATCTGTTTCTGACGGTATGGTCATATAAACTCAAAGAGTACCGATCTATACCCTCTGTCGCAACTTTGGGTTAAGAAGCGGCCACCGACGTAGCTATGCCTTTTACGGTTTTTGCTTTTTGGGCTCTGCAATGTAGGTGCAGATCAGTTTATCATCTGCAACTCACCTACTGTCATGAGATACCATACCTTTTATGGATTTTTGTAGTTGGCAGAATAAGAATGCACCTGTTATCCAATCAAAGTTCTGTGCTATTACAGAATGTACTTGGCACCTCTGCAATTGCTCTACCTGCTCCAGGAATCCAAAAGCAGATTCTAACCCAGAATTTCATTGTAGCTCTAAACAATAGTGCTCAGAGACTAGAATACATACATGCTGACTACTGTGGCTGCAATCCTAACCCTTCCCAGCACTTTTTTATCCATTGAAATGACAGTACTGTTTAACTGCAAAACAAAATGGCTGCCTCCAGAAAATCAATATGGCAGCCTCCATGAAAATTTCAATAGATGGAACACTGAGCGTGTCACAACGGAACCCTTCAGCATCCATGGATGATGACATCACATTGGACCCTTGCTGTTTTCCTTCCTGGCAGCAGCCATGTTTCTTCATTCTTCAGTCAGGTGTGGATCCATGCACATCAACAGGTATGGGTGCCAATCAACAGGTAAGGGTGCGTTTTTGTGTGTGTCAAACAAAGGTGTCAGTTAATGGAAAGATTTGTTTAAGGAAAAAATTGGAGCTTGTGTGCAAAATGGAATACTGTCCAGGGTTTATTAGCAGGTCCAGAACACAAAAGCCTTCTTATCTGTTTCTGACGGTATGGTTATATAAACTCCAAGAGTACCGATCTATACCCTCTGTCGCAACTTTGGGTTAAGAAGCGGCCACCGACGGAGCTATGCTTTTTCTTGTGTTTACTTTTTGGCCACTGCAATGTAGGTGCAGATCAGATTATCATCTGCAACTCACCACCTGTCATGAGATACCATACCTTTTATGGATTGTTGTAGTTGGCAGAGTGAGAATGCACCTGTTATCCAATCAAAGTTCTGTGCTATTACGGAATGTACTTAGCACCTCTGCAATTGCTCTACCTGCTCCAGGAATCCAAAAGCAGATTCTAACCCAGAATTTCATTGTAGCTCTAAACAATAGTGCTCAGAGACTAGAATACATCCATGCTGACTACTGTGGCTGCAATCCTAACCCTTCCCAACACTTTTTTATCCATTGAAATGACAGTACTGTTTAACTGCAAATCAATATGGCAGCCTCCATGAAAATTTCAATAGATGGAACACTGAGCGTATCACAACGGAACCCTTCAGCAACCATGGATGATGACATCACAATGGACCCTTGCTGTTTTCCTTCCGAGCAGCAGCCATGTTTCTTCATTCTTAAGTCAGGTGTGGATCCATGCACATCAACAGGTATGGGTGCCAATCAACAGGTAAGGGTGCGTTTTTGTGTGTGTCAAACAAAGGTGTCAGTTATTGGAAAGATTTGTTTGAGGAAATAATGGAGCTTCTGTGCAAAATGGAATACTGTCCAGCGTCTATTAGCAGGACCAGAACACAAAAGCCTTCTTATCTGTTTCTGACGGTATGGTTAGATAAACTCCAAGAGTACCGATCTATACCCTCTGTCGCAACTTGGGGGAAAGAAGCGGCCACCGACGTAGCTATGCCTTTTAAGGTTTTTGCTTTTTGGCCTCTGCAATATAGGTGCAGATCAGTTTATCATCTGCAACTCACCACCTATCATGAGATACCATACCTTTTATGGATTTTTGTAGCTGGCAGAATGAGAATGCACCTGTTATCCAATCAAAGTTCTGTGCTATTATGGAATGTACATAGCACCTCTGCAATTGCTCTACTTGCTCCAGGAATCCAAAAGCAGGTTCCAACCCAGTATTTCATTGTAGCTCTAAACAATAGTGCTCAGAGACTATAATACATCCATGCTGACTACTGTGGCTGCAATCCTAACCCTTCACAGGATTTCTTATCCATTGTACTGCAAGCTCTGTTTAACTGCAAAACAAAATGGCAGCCTCCAGAAAATCAATATGGCAGCCTCCATGAAAATTTCAATATTTGGAACACTGAGCGTGTCACAACGGAACCCTTCAGCATCCATGGATGATGACATCACATTGGACCCTTGCTGTTTTCCTTCCTGGCAGCAGCCATGTTTCTTCATTCTTCAGTCAGGTGTGGATCCATGCACATCAACAGGTATGGGTGCCAATCAACAGGTAAGGGTGCGTTTTTGTGTGTGTCAAACAAAGGTGTCAGTTAATGGAAAGATTTGTTTGAGGAAAAAATGGAGTTTCTGTGCAAAATGGAATACTGTCCAGCGTCTATTAGCAGGCCCAGAACACAAAAGCCTTCTTATCTGTTTCTGACGGTATGGTTAGATAAACTCCAAGAGTACCGATCTATACCCTCTGTCGCAACTTTGGGTTAAGTAGCGGCCACCGACGGAGCTATGCCTTTTCTTGTTTTTACTTTTTGGCCACTGCAATGTAGGTGCAGATCAGTTTATCATCTGTAACTCACCACCTATCATGAGATACCATACCTTTTATGGATTTTTGTAGCTGGCAGAATGAGAATGTGCCTGTTATCCAATCAAAGTTCTGTGCTATTATGGAATGTACTTAGCACCTCTGCAATTGCTCTACCTGCTCCAGGAATCTAAAAGCAGGTTCCAACCCAGAATTTCATTGTAGCTATAAGCAATTGTTTTCAGAGACTAGAATTCGTCCTGCTGACTACTGTTGCTGCAATCCTAACCCTTCACAGCATTTCTTATCCATTGTACTGCAAGCTCTGTTTAACTGCAAAACAAAATGGCTGCCTCCAGAAAATCAATATGGCCGCCCCTATGAAAATTTCAATAGATTCAACACTGAGCGTGTCACAATGGCACCCTTCAGCATCCATGGATGATGACATCACAATGGACCCTTGCTGTTTTCCTTCCTAGCAGCAGCCATGTTTCTTCATTCTTCAGTCAGGTGTGGATCCATGCACATCAACAGGTATGGGTGCCAATCAACAGGTAAGGGTGCGTTTTTGTGTGTGTCAAACAAAGGTGTCAGTTAATGAAAAGATTTGTTTGAGGAAAAAATGGAGCTTGTGTGCAAAATGGAATACTGTCCAGCGTCTATTAGCAGGCCCAGAACACAAAAGCCTTCTTATCTGTTTCTGACGGTATGGTCAGATAAACTCCAAGAGTACCGATCTATACCCTCTGTCGCAACTTGGGGGAAAGAAGCGGCCACCGACGTAACTATGCCTTTTAAGGTTTTTGCTTTTTGGCCTCTGCAATGTAGGTGTAGATCAATTTATCGTCTGCAACTCACCACCTATCATGAAATACCATACATTTTATGGATTTTTGTAGCTGGCAGAATGAGAATGCACCTGTTATCCAATCAAAGTTCTGTGGTATTATGGAATGTACTCAGCACCTCTGCAATTGCTCTACCTGTACCAGGAATCCAAAAGCAGGTTCTCACCCAGAATTTCATTGTAGCTCTAAACAATAGTGCTCAGAGACTAGAATACATCCATGCTGACTACTGTGGCTGCAATCCTAACCCTTCCCAGCATTTCTTATCCATTGAAATGACAACACTGTTTAACTGCAAAACAAAATGGCTGCCTCTAGAAAATCAATATGTCAGCCTCCATGAAAATTTCAATAGATGGAACACTGAGCGTGTCACAACGGAACCCTTCAGCATCCATGGATGATGACATCACAATGGACCCTTGCTGTTTTCCTTCCTGGCAGCAGCCATGTTTCTTCATTCTTCAGTCAGGTGTGGATCCATGCACATCAACAGGTATGGGTGCCAATCAACAGGTAAGGGTGCGTTTTTGTGTGTGTCAAACAAAGGTGTCAGTTAATGGAAAGATTTGTTTAAGGAAAAAATGGAGCTTGTGTGCAAAATGGAATACTGTCCAGGGTCTATTAGCAGGCCCAGAACACAAAAGCCTTCTTATCTGTTTCTGACGGTATGGTCAGATAAACTCCAAGAGTACCGATCTATACCCTCTGTCGCAACTTTGGGTTAAGTAGCGGCCTCCGACGGAGCTATGCCTTTTCTTGTTTTTACTTTTTGGCCACTGCAATGTAGGTGCAGATCAGTTTATCATCTGCAACTCACCACCTATCATGAGATACCATACCTTTTATGGATTTTTATAGCTGGCAGAATGAGAATGTGCCTGTTATCCAATCAAAGTTCTGTGCTATTATGGAATGTACTTAGCAACTCTGCAATTGCTCTACCTGCTCCAGGAATCCAAAAGCAGGTTCCAACCCAGAATTTCATTGTAGCTATAAGCAATTGTTTTCAGAGACTAGAATTCGTCCATGCTGACTACTGTGGCTGCAATCCTAACCCTTCACAGCATTTCTTATCCATTGTACTGCAAGCTCTGTTTAACTGCAAAACAAAATGGCTGCCTCCAGAAAATCAATATGGCAGCCTCCATGAAAATTTCAATAGATGGAACACTGAGCGTGTCATAATGGCATCCTTCAGCATCCATGGATGATGACATCACAATGGACCCTTGCTGTTTTCCTTTCTGGCAGCAGCCATGTTTCTTCATTCTTCAGTCAGGTGTGGATCCATGCACATCAACAGGTATGGGTGCGTTTTTGTGTGAGTCAAACAAAGGTGTCAGTTAATGGAAAGATTTATTTGAGGAAAAAATGGAGCTTCTGTGCAAAATGGAATACTGTCCAGAGTCTATTAGCAGGCTGTGAGACAGTGACAGGTCTCACACAGGTTAGAGGCAAGGAAGGGGTGGATAGTTCGGTCCACACCCCTATTCCACCACAGGTGAGACCAGCTGGAAGTAATCAGGCTGGCACAAAGCACCTCCCAGGGTGTCAGCAAGGGGGGAGTGTGTTGCCTGTGGACAGAGGCCTGGAGGCTCTGTGTGGTCCAAGCCAGGAGGGCTGACAGACCACCATTCCCCATGTGTGCTGAGACACTGGACTGGAGGCAGTGGGCGTACTGTGCTCTGTACAGCCAGGAGGCTGGGGGGACATTGGCTGAGAAAGCTGCACGTGTTCACAGGGTGTGAACAAGGACTTAGGTGAGTCAGGAAACTCTGTGTTAGTTAGAGCCTAGCCGGGCAAGTGTTTAATATTTTATGTGGATGTCAAATGTGTTAGGTGAAGCTGCGACTTCATGATAACCTGTATTGGTTGGAGTGTGCACAATAAATGCACGGTTTGGACCTGAAACCTGGTGTCCTAAAGTCGTATCTGTGAGAATGACCCCCAAATAAGAGGCGATCCCTTACAATTGGTGTCGGATGCGGGCAAGTTGTCCATGAGAGAAGGGCAACGGACGGTTGCTAGGGGCAACGCTGAGACTGCAGGTGCTGCTAAAAGCTGTTTTTTGCCGTGTGTGGCGTTAAAGGACCGGACGTTTTTTTTTTTTTTGTCCAGTGGAGCAGGTGCTGCTCATAAGAGTGTGAACTATTTTTCTGTGGTGCAAGTAAAACTGCAGTGAATTAAAGGGCCAGTAGCCCAGCAAAAGTGGACTTGTGGCTGAAAGCTTTTCCTGCTACCATGGGTCTCGGGGAAGAGTACGTCCGGCAGCGCTGGCGCATACAGCAGGCAGAAGAAATGGCCATAGCAATTGGCTACACTAAAAATGAATTGGCGAAATTTGATGCAGAGAGAGAGGCTTTGGAGGCACAGTTGCAGCTGGCCTTGAGAAATGGGTTCTCAACACTGTATGGACCCTGTACAAAGTTCCAAGAGGATGGTGATGTCAGAAGATCCGATACAGAAAGATCCTGCGAGTTGGTGATTGGGGGAATCCCGCTGGGGGTCACTCTAGATGCCCGCCAGCAGGTGTCTCGCGTCAGGCCTGAAGTGCTGGACTTTCTGGATAGAGGGCCAGAGACAGATGTCACCGTGTCTCTGACCTTTATAACAGACTATGGCCCTGTGCAATGGGAGCTCTTAAAATGTGAGACCCTGGAAGTGGAGTTTGTGCTTGGCAAAGACTTCCCATTATTTTGGCAGCTGTGGAGCGGAGAAAATGCTACAAATTGTGTACCTGGAGAATCCGATGAACAGCAGATATGTGCCGTTGCCAAGGGCAACCGTCGGGAAGACAAAGAGGTGGAGAGCGGTGGGCTTCTCAGGAGTGCATATCTTCCCTGCGACTGTGTCCGGAGTCCTAGAGAGGAAGTGCGGAGGTGCAGTAAAGCAGTTGCTAGGAGCAACCACAACCTTGATGAGTCCGCGGGAGAGGATGTCACTGCTTTACCAGACTGGTTGATTACAAAGGGTAAGACTGTTCCTGTTATTAACTATGTGGCAGAGCCAGTGACAGTAAGCCGGCGGCAGTTGATACCTGCTGGGCCGGTAGGTAATAAGTCACACAGAGAAAAAACTGTGTCTGGACAGGCGGCCTGCTGTGATTGCTCCCTTGCAGAAACCTGCAGGGGAGAAGGTTTCTGTGTTTCCTCAGTTGCCCATGACCAAAGCTAGTTTTGGGATGACAAGGATCCGGGATCCCATGCTAGCCCGGGTAAGAGGCAGCACAATATTGAAACCTGAGACTGGTAAAATAATAATGGTGCTGGACAGTCGTGCGGATAAGGACTATCCACTGATTTTCACTGAGCGTGAGACTCCAATGAGAACAGAGACTGATGAACTTGATGTTACAGATAAGCTTATGCATGAGGGAGTGTTGGGGTGTACTTTTCCCTTATGCTGGGAGTTGTGGAGTCATGGAGACACTTCTGCAGAGAGTGCAGAAACTCCTGCAGAACCTGTACCTGTCCCTTTAAGGGAGCTGCACTTTGACCTGCATGGGGAAAGAATATTGACCATTGGAAACAATGGTGCTGGTCAAATGCAAAGTGATGGGGACAAAAGTGCGGAAATGCATAAGGAAAATGTGATGTCATATGAAATATGTGATAATGACATGCCTTTTCCTTTGCAGGCTGTGATTGGGGAAAAAGCTCCCCCTGTTGGTAAACATGTGTCTGATATAAAAGTGTTGATAAATGTTGAAGAAACACCGCTAGGAGACCCCATTGTAGGCAATGTGGCGGGGCTAGAGGGTGTACCACACGGACCAGAGGTGGATGTGCAGTCTCCACAGGTTTCTTTGATTAATAAAATGTCCCAGGTGGGGATTGACTCAGGGGTGCCCCTAGAGGCCAGGGTTAATAATGACTCGAGCAGTATAAGTGGCCTATGTGCCGTGACAGTTAGCAACTCCGAGAGTGAGACTACCATGTCAGGACCCAGCAAAACTAAAGTGGTTACTAGTAGCGAGTCTAGCGACCAGATGACAGTTATATCTGACGAGACGAGAGTTCAGTCGGGTAACAGCCTAGTGTCTGAAGCTCATATCCTGACAGTTGTAGATGACCTGACAGGACAGTACAGCTACAAACTTGAAGATGTTTTCGCTCGCTCTGCACATTCCCTAGATACACTAGAGATAGGGCTAGCGGCTCTCGCAGAGCAACTGCAGGAATCTCCAGAGGAGTCACAGAAAGAGATGAGCTGAAGGAACTAGAGTCACTAATAGAAGTGGAAATTCTCCAACTTCAAGAGGAACTTGCAGCTTCTGAGCGATCCAGACTTCATGCAGAGGAGGAAAGAGATGAGCTGGCTGATGAGGTTCTAAACAGCGCCTCAGAAAAATCTGCTCTTTTGGAGGAGAAAAGACATTTGGAAGCCAGGATGGCTCAACTTGATCAAGAGTTATGTGATCGCAAGGTGGACCTGGACCACCAGAGACAAACTGTATCTAGATTGGAGAAGAAACAAAAGAAGTTTGACCAGCTCTTGGTTGAGGAGAAATACATATCGGCTCGATATGCCGAAGAACGTGACCGAGCGGAGGCTGATGTTCGGGAGAAAGAGTCCAAGGCCCTCTCCTTGGCTAGAGCCCTTGAAGAAGTTCTTGAGGAGCAAAATGAATTAGGGAGGCTGAACAAGCAACTCGGAGCAGAGATGGAAGCTCTCATGAGCTCAAAAGATGCCATCTATGAGGTGGAGAAGCCTAAGCGTGCTCCTGCACAGCAGGTGGAAAAAAGTGAGCAACCAGAAGAGGAAGATCCTCTGGAAGGTGCCAAGAAGTCAGAGCCTGGTAAGAGTGGGTCTGGAAATGGTGGTGCCAGGGTGCTGGCCAAGGCAGAGAAGGTGGAAAAGGTATCGGCTGAACCAGTTGATGGGGCTGATGTTGATGCAGAGGCCAAGAGTCTCATGACAGTGTGTAACCAGGACCAGGTCGCAAAAGACGTCCCCTCCGCCTACAAGGCCTTCCAAGTAGCCAGCTGCCTGCTGGGGAAGAAATATGAGGAGATGGACGACCAGTATGCAGATCTGGGCTATTACGATGGGCTGTCTCTCCTGACTCCTCCCCAAAAGGAGAACAGTGTCCTGGGTGAGCCTCTGGAGAAAATGACAGAAGACGAGGAGTCTGCTGAAGACCATGGTGCCTCCTGCCTCGATGAGAAAGAGGGGGAGGGGTTAACAGGGCAAGTGTATGGTGCCATGTCCGAGAAGGATGAGAAGGTGGTCAAAGAGACTGGAGACTTCAAGAAGACAAAGACTGAAAAAGTTAAGGCCGATGTGTTGGTTGACGTGAAGTCCCCAGGTGCTACAGAGACCAAAGTTAAGCCAAAGGGAGCCGCGGCCGAAGTGGCAAAAGCCGCTAAAGAAGCAGAGGTCTCTAAAACTGCCATAGTAGCTGGGGTAACTATTGCTGGAAAAAAGGAAGAAGTGACCCAGATGCACGTAAAAGAAGCAAGTAGGGGCAAGCATGCTCTGCTGAAGGAGCCCTGCAAAGCAAATGAGAAAGTGTCGGGATATGACCATGACTGGGAACAGTTCAGGCAAGAGCTGCAGCAGTCCAAGAAAGGACGTGAGGCGCATGTACAGGAGCCAGAGGATCTAAAAAGAGAAAAAGATCAAAATATACGACAGCGCATCATTATCACTCGGGAAAAAGTAGGAAAAGAGTATCTGGTCATGAGATGGGCACATGAGGCCTTTAGGCAGTTTCGGTTAGGCAAGATGTTGGTTTTGGTGATAAACCAAGCTCTGCTGGCGTGGGTCTGGCAGAACAAAGGGAAGGTACGTGTCACCGAGGTTCCTGGCCTCGGTGAAATAAGAACCGGTAATTTTCTGTGTCAGCGGCAGCTAGTGCTCGCTGACACTGTGTTACTTAGTGTGGCTGTAAAGCCAATCTGGGCTGGTTCTTATTGGGAGCAGCCAAAGAGCAGGGTAGGTGGCTGTTCCCCACGTCCAGGCCAGGTGGATGCCCTCTCACCAGCCTCCCGTGGTTATGCAGGTGTTCACCCTCACAGGCTTGAACAAAGGGGGGGGATATGTGAGACAGTGAAAGGTCTCACACAGGTTAGAGGCAAGGAAGGGGTGGATAGATCGGTCCACACCCCTATTCCACCACAGGTGAGACCAGCTGGAAGTAATCAGGCTGGCACAAAGCACCTCCCAGGGTGTCAGCAAGGGGGGAGTGTGTTGCCTGTGGACAGAGGCCTGGAGGCTCTGTGTGGTCCAAGCCAGGAGGGCTGAGAGACCACTATTCCCCCATGTGTGCTGACGCACTGGACTGGAGGCAGTGGGCGTACTGTGCTCTGTACAGCCAGGAGGCTGGGGGACATTGGCTGAGAAAGTTGCACGTGTTCACAGGGTGTGAACAAGGACTTAGGTAAGTCAGGAAACTCTGTGTTAGTTAGAGCCTAGCCGGGCAAGTGTTTATTATTTTATGTGGATGTCACATGTGTTAGGTGAAGCTGCGACTTCATGATAACCTGTATTGGTTGGAGTGTGCACAATAAATGCACGGTTTGGACCTGAAACCTGGTGTCCTAAAGTCGTATCTGTGAGAATGACCCCCAAATAAGAGGCAATCCCTTACAAGGTCCAGAACACAAAAGCCTTCTTATCTGTTTCTGATGGTATGGTCAGATAAACTCCAAGAGTACCGATCTATACCCTCTGTCGCAACTTTGGGTTAAATAGCGGCCACCAACGGAGCTATGCCTTTTCTTGTTTTTACTTTTTGGCCACTGCAATGTAGGTGCAGATCAGTTTATCATCTGTAACTCACCACCTATCATGAGATACCATACCTTTTATGGATTTTTGTAGCTGGCAGAATGAGAATGTGCCTGTTATCCAATCAAAGTTCTGTGCTATTATGGAATGTACTTAGCACCTCTGCAATTGCTCTACCTGCTCCAGGAATCCAAAAGCAGGTTCCAACCCAGAATTTCATTGTAGCTATAAGCAATTGTTTTCAGAGACTAGAAATCGTCCATGCTGACTACTGTGGCTGCAATCCTAACCCTTCACAGCATTTCTTATCCATTGTACTGCAAGCTCTGTTTAACTGCAAAACAAAATGGCTGCCTCCATGAAAATTTCAATAGATGGAACACTGAGCGTGTCACAATGGAACCCTTCAGCATCCATGGATGATGACATCACAATGGACCCTTGCTGTTTTCCTTCCTGGCAGCAGCCATGTTTCTTTATTCTTCAGTCAGGTGTGGATCCATTCACATCAACAGGTATGGGTGCCAATCAACAGGTAAGGGTGCGTTTTTGTGCGTGTCAAACAAAGGTGTCTGTTAATTGAAAGATATGTTAGAGGAAAAAATGGCGCTCCCGGTGCAAAATTGAATACTGTCCAGCTTCTATTAGCAGGCCCAGAACACAAAAGCCTTCTTATCTGTTTCTGACGGTATGGTCATATTAAACTCCAAGAGTACCGATCTATACCCTCTGTCTCAACTTGGGGGAAAGAAGCCGCCACCGACGTAGCTATGCCTTTTCTTGTTTTTGCTTTTTGGCCACTGCAATGTACGTGCAGATCAGTTTATCGTCTGCAACTCACCACCTATCATGAGATACCATACCTTTTATGGATTTTTGTAGCTGGCAGAATGAGAATGCGCCTGTTATCAAATCAAAGTTCTGTGCTATTGTGGTATCTAGTTAGCACCTCTGCAATTGCTCTACCTGCTCCAGGAATCCAAAAGCAGGTTCTAACCCAGAATTTCATTGTAGCTATAAACAATTGTTTTCAGAGACTAGAATTCGTCCATGCTGACTACTGTGGCTGCATTCCTAACCCTTCCCAGCATTTCTTATCCAATGACATGACAGCTCTGTTTAACTGCAAAACAAAATGGCTGCCTCCAGAAAATCAATATGGCAGCCTCCATGAAAATTTCAATAGATGGAACACTGAGCGTGTCACAATGGAACCCTTCAGCATCCATGGATGATGGCATCACAATGGACCCTTGCTGTTTTCCTTCCTGGCAGCAGCCATGTTTCTTCATTCTACAGTCAGGTGTGGATCCATGCGCATTAACAGTTATGGGTGCCAATTAACAGGTAAGGGTGCTTTTTTGTGTGTGTCAAACAAAGGTGTCAGTTAATGGAAAGATATGTTAGAGGAAAAGATGGCGCTCCCTGTGCAAAATGGAATACTGTCCAGCGTCTATTAGCAGGCCGAGAACCCAAAAGCCTTCTTATCTGTTTATGACGGTATGGCCATATAAACTCCAATAGTACCGATCTATGCCCTCTGTCGCAACTTGGGGGAAAGAAGCGGACACCGACGGAGCTATGCCTTTTCTGGTTTTTGCTTTTTGGTCACTGCAATGCAGATGCAGATCAGTTTATCGTCTGCAAGTCACCACCTATAATGAGATACCATAACTTTTATGGATTTTTGCAGCTGGCAGAATGAGAATGCGCCTGTTGTCCAATCATAGTTCTGTGCTATTATTAAACGTACTTAGCACATCTGCAATTGCTCTACCTGCTCCAGGAATCCAAAAGCAGGTTCTAACCCAGAAATTCATTGTAGCTATAAGCAATAGTTTTCAGAGACTAGAATTCGTCCATGCTGACTACTGTGGCTGCAATCCTAACCCTTCACAGCATTTCTTATCCATTGAAATGACAGCTCTGTTTACAGTACAGACCAAAAGTTTGCACACACCTTCTCATTCAAAGAGTTTTCTTTATTTTCACGACTATGAAAATTGTAGATTCACACTGAAGGCATCAAAACTATGAATTAACACATTTGGAATGATATACATAACAAAAAAGTATGAAACAACTGAAAAGATGTCATATTCTAGGTTCTTCAAAGTAGCCACCTTTTGCTTTGATTACTGCTTTGCACACTCTTGGCATTCTCTTCATGAGCTTCAAGAGCTAGTTACCTGAAATGTTTTTTACTTCACAGGTGTGCCCTGTCAGGTTAATTAAGTTGGATTTCTTGCCTTATAAATGGGGTTGGGACCATCAGTTGCGTTGTGGAGAAGTCAGGTGGATACACAGCTGATTGTCCTACTGAATAGACTGTTAGAATTTGTTTTATGGCAAGAAAAAAAGCAGCTAATTAAAGAAAAACAAGTGTCAATCATTACTTTAACCCCTTAAGGACCGAGGACGTACCGGTACGCCCTATTTCCCGAGTCCTTAAGGACCGAGGACGTACCGGTACGTCCTGACTTAAAATCTGCATTCCGGCGCCGCAGGGGTTAATCGGAACGGGACGCCGGCTGAAATCATTCAGCCGGCATCCCGTAACAACGCAGGGGGGGGTCATTGGACCCCCCCGTATCGGCGATCGCAGAAAACCGCAGGTCAATTCAGACCTGCGGTTTTCTGCGTTTCCGGTCCATTCGGGTGTCCTGTGACCCGATGAACCGGAAAAAGACTGCGATCGGTGGCGTAATTTTACACCACCAATCGCAGTCCGAGGATTTGCAGAGGCGGAGCTGGCCCTGGTGCTGAACGCCGCTGTCCAGGGTGCTGATTGGTGCAGGGGAGAGAGGCGCGAGATTCAAACTTCCTGCGCTCCTCTCTCCCCTCCTCTTCCTGTCCAGCACCCTGACCGTGCAGCATCGTCCAGCACCAGCTCCTGTGTCCCCCTAAATCGGCATCCATCACCCTCCTGCACCCATCGCCACCCAGGTAGGTTAGGGTCAGTGAGGGAGAGGCACCGTTAGGCAGGGAAAGAAGGGAAAAGTTAGAAAAAAAAAAAAAAAAAAAAGCACATTTATTCCAAACTTTTTTTTTTCAACTTTCAGACCCCAGACCCCCCCTGCCACTTGCCCCCCCCGCATCCCCCCCACCACCAGCCCCCCCCCCCACCAACCCCCTCCCCCCACCACCAGACCCTTCCCCCACCACCACATTTTTTTTTTTCTGCGTGCGCTGACTGGCCGGCACTTTTTAGCGTCCGTCCACTGTTAGCGCATCGCCCGCCCCACCACCCCACCGACCGCTGATCAGCGTTGAACCGCAGATCAGCAAGTTTGAACTTTTTTTTTTTTTTTTTTTTCCTAACACTTGCCCATTTTTTTTGCCTGGACTTTTTAGTACGTGAACACCCGTGCCCCCACACACACGCACATAGAATAAAGGTTTACACGCACGCACATACACACGCACACACACACACCCATGGCCCGCCGGGTGTTCTCAGCCGAGGAGGCATATGCCCAGATTGCCTCCGACTCTGAGAGCCCCAGTGAGGATGAGGATGACCCCACGTTCCTTTTGTCATCCGCATCCTCCTCATCATCATCGGATGACGATGAGCCACCAAGGCAGCGGAGACGCCGCCAGGCGGAGCCAGGGGCCACACATGCTAGGGATCCTGTGGCCCACCCTAGTACGAGCCGCCCTGGGGTTCGTACTGGTTTCCCGGCCCACCAAATAAGTTCACCGGAGCCCCCTGCCGATGAACTTAGCTGGTGTCCCCCAGTGGACTTTGAGCCTGAGATTCCGGATTTCGCTGGCAATCCTGGAATCCAGATTCCCACAGTGGGGTTTACTGAAATAGACTTTTTTAGTTTTTTTTTCAGTAACCCACTGGTGAATTTGATGGTGGAGCAGACGAATCTGTACGCCCAACAGTTCGTCGCTCAAAACCCAGGCTCAGTTTTGGCTAGACCCGGTGGCTGGACGCCGGTCAGTGCAGCCGAGATGAGGACATTTTGGGGCCTCGTGCTGCATATGGGTCTAGTCCAAAAACCCAGTGTCAGGCAATACTGGAGTGGGGACGTCCTATACCAGACCCCACTGTACAGTATGGTCATGACACGTCACCGGTTTGAGGCCATCCGGAAATGTCTGCATTATTCCGATAATGCAGCATGTCCCCCCCGAGGTGATCCTGCCTATGACCGGCTGTACAAGATACGGCCGGTCATCGATCACTTTGGGGCCACATTTCAGCAGGCCTACGTACCTGGAAGGGAGGTCGCGGTTGATGAGTCTCTCGTTGCGTTCAAGGGGAGACTCAGTTTCCGCCAATACATTCCCACAAAGCGGGCGAGGTATGGCGTGAAGCTATACAAAATTTGTGAGAGTACCTCAGGGTACACTTACAAATTTCGTGTGTACGAGGGGCGAGATTCCCGGATTCAACCACCAGAATGTCCCCCCACTCTGGGTGTTACCGGGAAACTCGTGTGGGACCTTATGTACCCACTGCTGGATAAGGGTTACCACTTGTACGTGGACAACTTTTATACCAGCATTCCCTTGTTCAGGTCCCTTGCCGCCAGATCCACGTTCGCTTGTGGGACCGTGCGGAAAAATCAACGCGGCCTCCCTGCCTACCCCCTCCAGGTACCTATCCCCAGGGGTGAGACCCGTGCACTTACCAGTGGAAACCTGTTGCTGGTCAGGTATAAGGACAAGAGGGATGTCCTTATGCTGTCCACAATCCACGGTAACAGCACCACCCCAGTCCCTGTGCGAGGTACCGCGGCAACGGTCCTCAAGCCCGATTGTATCGTCGACTACAATCGGTATATGGGAGGAGTTGATCTCTCTGATCAAGTCCTCACGCCATATAACGCCATGCGCAAAACCCGGGCATGGTACAAAAAAGTTGCGGTCTACATGGTGCAGGTTGCCATGTACAACTCTTTTGTACTAGCCCGAAGCGCTGGCAGCACAGGGACATTCCTCCAATTCTATGAGGCAGTCCTCAAAGACCTGATCTTTTCGGACCGGGAAAGAGCAGGCCGGAGTACCTCGGGAACTGGAGGCGCCCGGATCGTCCCTGGCCAACACTTTCCAGGTGTGGTCCCCCATACTGGAAAGAAGGGACGAACCCAAAAAAAGTGCAGAGTGTGTCACAAGAGGGGGATACGGAAGGACACCACAACTCAATGTGACACGTGCCCCGATCATCCGGGCCTCTGCATTATCGATTGCTTCAGGGAGTATCACACTTCCATGGAGTACTAAATTTTTATAATCCCCAACAGTTCACTAGAGAACATAAAACACTATGGCTCTCAGACTTTGGAGACACGAAAACAATTTTTCTTTCCCCAAAAAATATTAGTTTTAGTGCAGGCATCCTCAAACTGCGGCCCTCCAGATGTTGTAAAACTATAACTCCCAGCATGCCCAGACAACCTACAGCCATCATCAGGGCATGGTGGGAATTGTAGTTTTACAACATCTGGAGGGCCGCAGTTTTAGGATGCCTGCTTAGTGTCTCCAAAGTCTGAGAGCCATACATATTGGGCATCGTCGCGTGCGTAAAAGTCGTCGCTATAAAAATAACTTTTTACCAAACGCCTCGGATGAACGGTGTTAAAAATATAAAATAAAAACGGTGCCAAAACACCTATTTTTGGGCAAAATTTAAATTTAAATCCATTTTGCCGGTAATAAAGCAAGGGTTAACAGCCAAACAAAACTAAACATTTATTGCCCCAATTCTGTAGTTTGCAGAAACACCCCATATGTGGTCGTAAATGGCTATATAGCCGCACGGCAGGGCATAGAACGAAGGGAACTCCATACGGTTTCTGGAAGGCAGATTTTGATGGACAGTTTTTTTTTTTTACACCATGTCCCATTAGAAGCCCCCCCTGATGTAGCCTAGACTAGAAACTCCAAAAAAGTGACCCCATCTAAGAAACTACACCCCTCAAGGTATTCAAAAATTACTTTACAAACTATGTTAACCCTTTAGGTGTTCCACAAAACTAAATAGCGAATGTAGAAACAATTTTAGAATTAAATTTTTTTGTTACATTGCCTCAAAAAAGAGTAATATAGAGCAACCAAAAATCTAATTTACCCCAAAAATTGTCCCAAAACAACAACCACCTTATCCCGTAGTTTTCTAGATGGGGTCACTTTTATGGAGTTTCTACTCTAGGGGTGCATCAGGGGGCTTGAAAGGGTACATGGTGTAAATAAACCAGTCCAGCAAAATCTGCCTTCCAAAAACCGTATGGCGTTCCCCTTCTTCTATGTCCTGCCGTTTAGCCAAACAGTAGTTTACGACCACATATGGGGTGTTTTTGCAAACTACAGAATCAGGGCAACCCATTTTGAGTGTTGTTTGGCAGTTAACCCTTGTTTTACTCCTGGAAAAAATTGATTATATTGGAAAATTTTCCAAAAAATAGAAATTTCAAAATTGTTTCTCCATCTGCCATTAACTCTTGTGGAACACCTAAAGGGTTAACAAAGTTTGTAAACCCAGTTTTGAATACCTTGAGGGGTGTACTTTCTTAGATGGAGTCACTTTTTTGAAATTTCTATTCTAGGGGTGCAACAGGGGGCTTCAAATGGGACATGGTATAAACAAAACCAGTCCAGCAAAATCTGCCTTCCAAAACCCGTATGGCGTTCCCCTTCTTCTATGTCCTGCCGTTAGCCAAACAGTAGTTTACGACCACATATGGGGTGTTTTTGCAAACTACAGAATCAGGGCAACCCATTTTGAGTGTTGTTTGGCAGTTAACCCTTGTTTTACTCCTGGAAAAAATTGATTATATTGGAAAATTTTCCAAAAAATAGAAATTTCAAAATTGTTTCTCCATCTGCCATTAACTCTTGTGGAACACCTAAAGGGTTAACAAAGTTTGTAAACCCAGTTTTGAATACCTTGAGGGGTGTACTTTCTTAGATGGAGTCACTTTTTTGAAATTTCTATTCTAGGGGTGCAACAGGGGGCTTCAAATGGGACATGGTATAAACAAAACCAGTCCTGCAAAATCTGCCTTCCAAAACCCATATGGTGTTCCCCTCCTTCTATGTGCTACCGTTCGGCCAAACAGTAGTTTACGACCACATATGGGGTGTTTTTGCAAACTACAGAATCAGGGCAACCCATTTTGAGTGTTGTTTGGCAGTTAACCCTTGTTTTACTCCTGGAAAAAATTGATTATATTGGAAAATTTTCCAAAAAATAGAAATTTCAAAATTGTTTCTCCATCTGCCATTAACTCTTGTGGAACACCTAAAGGGTTAACAAAGTTTGTAAACCCAGTTTTGAATACCTTGAGGGGTGTACTTTCTTAGATGGAGTCACTTTTTTGAAATTTCTATTCTAGGGGTGCAACAGGGGGCTTCAAATGGGACATGGTATAAACAAAACCAGTCCTGCAAAATCTGCCTTCCAAAACCCATATGGTGTTCCCCTCCTTCTATGTGCTACCGTTCGGCCAAACAGTAGTTTACGACCACATATGGGGTGTTTTTGCAAACTACAGAATCAGGGCAACCCATTTTGAGTGTTGTTTGGCAGTTAACCCTTGTTTTACTCCTGGAAAAAATTGATTATATTGGAAAATTTTCCAAAAAATAGAAATTTCAAAATTGTTTCTCCATCTGCCATTAACTCTTGTGGAACACCTAAAGGGTTAACAAAGTTTGTAAACCCAGTTTTGAATACCTTGAGGGGTGTACTTTCTTAGATGGAGTCACTTTTTTGAAATTTATATTCTAGGGGTGCAACAGGGGGCTTCAAATGGGACATGGTATAAACAAAACCAGTCCAGCAAAATCTGCCTTCCAAAACCCATATGGTGTTCCCCTCCTTCTATGTGCTCCCGTTCGGCCAAATAGTAGTTTACGACCACATATGGGGTGTTTCTGTAAACTACAGAATCAGGGCAACCCATTTTGAGTGTTGTTTGGCAGTTAACCCTTGTTTTACTCCTGGAAAAAATTGATTATATTGGAAAATTTTCCAAAAAATAGAAATTTCAAAATTGTTTCTCCATCTGCCATTAACTCTTGTGGAACACCTAAAGGGTTAACAAAGTTTGTAAACCCAGTTTTAAATACCTTGAGGGGTGTACTTTCTTAGATGGAGTCACTTTTTTGAAATTTCTATTCTAGGGGTGCAACAGGGGGCTTCAAATGGGACATGGTATAAACAAAACCAGTCCTGCAAAATCTGCCTTCCAAAACCCATATGGTGTTCCCCTCCTTCTATGTGCTACCGTTCGGCCAAACAGTAGTTTACGACCACATATGGGGTGTTTCTGCAAACTACAGAATCAGGGCAACCCATTTTGAGTGTTGTTTGGCAGTTAACCCTTGTTTTACTCCTGGAAAAAATTGATTATATTGGAAAATTTTCCAAAAAATAGAAATTTCAAAATTGTTTCTCCATCTGCCATCAACTCTTGTGGAAGACCTAAAGGGTTAATAAAGTTTGAAAAAACAGTTTTGAATACCTTGAGGGGTGTAGTTTCTAGAATGGGGTCATTTTTGTGAGGTTTCTATTATCTAAGCCTCACAATATGACTGCAAACCTGAACTGGTCCATAAAAAGTGGGATTTTGAAGATTTCTCAAAAATTTCAAAATTTGCTTCTAAACTTCTAAGCCTTGTAACATCCCCAAAAAATAAAATATCATTCCCAAAATGCTACAAACATGAAGTAGACATATGGGGAATGTAAAGTCATCACAATTTTTGGGGGTATTACTATGTATTACAGAAGTAGAGAAACTGAAACTTTGAAATTTGCTAATTTTTCAAAATTTTTGGTAAAAAATGTATTTTTTTATGCAAAAAAATTAACTTTTTTGACCCAATTTTAGCAGTGTCATGAAGTACAATATGTGACGAAAAAACAATCTCAGAACGGCCTGGGTAAGTCGAAGCGTTTTAAAGTTATGAGCACTTAAAGTGACACTGGTCAGATTTGCAAAAAATGGCCTGGTCCTTAAGGTGAAAATGAGCCTGGTCCTTAAGGGGTTAAGAAATGAAGGTTAGTCCGTCTGAAAAATTGGGTAAACTTTAAAAGTGTTCCCAAGTGCAGTCACAAAAACCATCAAGCTGTCACGACCATGTTATGGCCCTGACTCCTTGGGAGCCGCATACAGTTGCCCGCGGTTTGGGGTTGTTGTATCAACCGCAGCTGGAGGCATAATGTGGTTGGCCTCAAGTGCGGTTGCCGTGGACAACAGCTATGTGTGCGGTTCCCGTGGAGTTGTGTGCGTGTTTGTATGCACTGTTGTTTGTCTGTGTGCACTCTGTGTTTTGTGTTTGGTGTGCACTGACATCCTTCCCTTTACTGTGGCTGTCCGTGGCAACGTTTGGTTGATGTGTACATGTGGTGGCAGTGTCCCGGCCTTCGGGCTGACTCCCTGGACACGGTTGCCACCCATGTCGTTGCCTGCGGCAACAGCCACAGTGTGTTTGTTGTCTTGGACACTTTCCCTTTAAGTTGGTGTTTCCCTTCCCTTGTGCTGGAAGGGTTAACTCCCTTCCCAGTGTGTGTGTGAGTCACTGGGTGTGTCTGGCTGTGGGGTGTGGTTACATGGGCTATAAAGTCTCAGTCCAGATCAGTTCTCTGGTGGGGTACTCAAGGCATGTTGCTGGAGTCGTCCTCCTGTTACCCTGTAACCGTCCTTCTAGTAAGGGCCACCCTTCCGGTCATAAATCCATTACCTTGATGTTTTGTTGATCTCCTATGTCTTTGGTTTTTTGTGCAGCTATGGATGTCCTGGTTCCTGAGTGTTCTATTGTGTGTGCTGTTTGTCTTATGTTTATGTGGACAGCGTTTTCTGAGCACGGGTTCCAGTCAGCAAGGCTGTGGCAGGTTAGTGTGGAACTGTTGGATTCACCTGTCATGTCCTTAGTTCTGTTTATGTTCCCCATCTTCATGCTGCTTGGCCAGTGAGACTCCTGTTCCTCCGTGCCGAGGAGGAACAGGTCGTCTTACCCTGCTCCTTAGTTCAGGGCCATCCTGAGGGCTTGCAGGGACTATTAGGTTCCAGCGTATGAGCCCTCCTACCACCAGGGTCGGCTCATACAGTCAGGAGACAGGGTCAGCGTTAGGGACGCAATAGGAGGTGACCTGCTCCCTAATTCTGTTGCCCTGGCCGAGTAGCGACCGGACATCTTCGGCATCGCACGGCTGAGGATTTTCCCCATCCTCAGCCGTGACACAAGCGCTACAAAGAAACTGGCTAACATGCGGACCGCCCCAGGAAAGGATAACCAAGAGTCACCTCTGCTGCGGAGGATAAGTTCCTCTGAGTCACCAGCCTCAGAAATCGCAGGTTAACAGCAGCTCAGATTAGAGACCAGGTCACTGCCACACAGAGTTCTAGCAGCGGACACATCTCTAGAACAACTGTTAAGAGGAGACTGTGTGAATCAGGCCTTCATGGTAGAATATCTGCTAGGAAACCACTGCTAAGGACAGGCAACAAGCAGAAGAGACTTGTTTGGGCTAAAGAACACAAGGAATGGACATTAGACCAGTGGAAATCTGTGCTTTGGTCTAATGAGTCCAAATTTGAGATCTTTGGTTCCAATCACCCTGTCTTTGTGCGACGCAGAAAAGGTGAACGGGTGGACTCTACATGCCTGGTTCCCACCGTGAAGCATGGAGGAGGAGGTGTGATGGTGTGGGGGTGCTTAGCTGGTGACACTGTTGGGGATTTATTCAAAATTGCAGGCATACTGAACCAGCATGGCTACCACAGCATCTTGCAGCAGCATGCTATTCCATCCGGTTTGCGCTTAGTTGGACCATCATTTATTTTTCAACAGGACAATGACCCCAAACACGCCAAATGACCTGGCCTCCACAGTCACTGGACCGCAGAGTGAAGGCAAAAGGGCCAACAAGTGCTAAGCATCTCTGGGAACTCCTTCAAGACTGTTGGAAGACCATTTCAGGTGACTACCTCTTGAAGCTCATCAAGAGAATTCCAAGAGTGTGCAAAGCAGTAATCAAAGCAAAAAGGTGGCTACTTTGAAGAACCTAGAATATGACATATTTTCAGTTGTTTCACACTTTATTGTTATGTATATAATTCCACATGTGTTAATTCATAGTTTTGATGCCTTCAGTGTGAATCCACAATTTTCATAGTCATGAAAATAAAAAAAACTCTTTGAATGAGAAGGTGTGTCCAAACTTTTGGTCTTTACTGTATATATCTATTTCAACCCTTCCTCAACAATCCCCCTGTTGTCGGAAATACGACAATATTTCGGGGGGGAAGGGTTGAGACATATTTTCCCCCCTCAACCTAATTCTTAGTGATAGTTCGGGAAGAACTTATCCTTAGGTACCTAGACATCACCCATCCCGACCGACTTTTCTCCAACCTGCTCTTCACCGTAACCAACTCCTCCATCCACAGGATATGCCGTTGTCTCCTTCTCGCGGGAACTTTCTGGACATCTTTTGCTTTGATAGTTTCGGTATCAGCCCCTCCTACTGTTCTTCCGGAGCGGCTTGACCCTTGCAGTCTTCAACTTGCCTTTCTTTCAGGTAACAGTCCTCTGGTGTCGGTCACCCCTGATGAGTTTGGAGTGACCACACCCCTCACCATCTCCCGGTATTGCTGCCGATCTTGAGGTGTCGTGCCCCCCCCCCTTCCCCCAAGGAATCTGGAGCGGGTTCACCCTCACAATTTCATTATCCGACTGCGCAAACTTTCTTTAAGCAAGACCTCCGACATCTCTTGTTTCATCTTGATTGAAGGATGGGTGCAGTTCTCCCATGGACAGATAAGTAGGTCTTTACAAGGCAGGTCAGATCTTTCATTAAGTGAGGGAAATACCTCTGCCACACTACACATCCAGCCCTTCCCTCATGAACTTCACCATTCCAGGGTTCAAAGTGGCAAATGGCGAACAGAGGGGGCCTGTCCCTAATCTTATCCGCATTCACACAAAATACTTCCTATTAACACAGTTCCCCTCCCCCAACCCACCTAAACCAAAGAACATTTATACAAAAAAGAGAAAATATATATACAATACTATGAGGACATACCTCCCAAAACCTGAAAAATTATCTTTTCCGGTTCAATCAATCATGTTCTTTGGATCTTAGGCTTCAGGACTTTGGTAAAATTAAGTCCTGAGCCTCCGGCAGTTGAGTTTGTGAAGTACCGTCTGGTTCTGGCTTAGTTGGTCCGCTAGTCTCTTGACCCTCCGGTACATCCACCACAGTCCTAGGTACATAAGTCCAACCAGAAGCACTATCACCAGGTGTATCAATAAATTAAAGAAAGAGGTTGCCTTAGGGCTGTATCCAAAAAGACTCTCCCACCACAAAATCTTTGATTCTTTGTCTAAGGCTGTGGCAACCGCGGTAATTTTTGTTCGGTCATGGGTTAGTTGTATGGTGGCCTGTTTCTCCGTCTCCCAGAGATGTTGGATAATATCTTCCTCTTGGCTGAAATCCAGCAGGAGATGTTTAAGTTCTTTGCCGAAGCCAAGAGTAATCTTTTGGCGCATCACAGGAACATCGGGGCAAATGTCGAGTCTCTTTTCCAGGGTAATCAGGGTTCTTCCCTGTTGCTCTGCGACGTCCAGACCTAGAACAGGACTAAGGTTACAGTGCGCTCCGGGGAGGAGTTCTCCTCTTCGGTGCAATTAAGTCCATAAATTGCATATGATCAGTTACCCCCTTGGTACCAACACCAATACCGCTGTCCCAAGTAGTTTATAGAGGATGAAGGTATTGTGTTGACCTTCATCTTACAGGTCCCCTCGGTGTTCCAACACTGGTGCCCAAGCACCCGATCTCGACTACCCTGACAGAGGATGGCATCCTCTCTCAACCAACATCCGTCAGTGTCAAACAAAGAAGGATGGCCTTCTTCATAGGTTAGAACGCTCAAGGGGAGCTGGGGATGAAGTACCGTCCGGTTGTTCATCATCGTTCCTAGATTGATGGCACTGTATCCCTGTCTGAGGTGACCGGGCACGGGTGCCAAGGACGAAGCAGTGCAGGTTAAATTCCGATATCCATGCCACTTTACTACCCACCAGTTGGTATGATTGATGGCAAAAGGAGAGATCAGTGGACTTATCCACTGACGGAGGTTGAATGGGAAGTGGCCGCTGTGTAAAGTTGAAACAATATGTTTAAGGCTGTCCAAGAGTTCGCTTTGGACCTGCGTACACGCCAGAGCAAGCTGAGCTCAATCCTGCTCCTCCAAGAGACCCACAACTAACCTCCTAAACTTCTCATGTATAGCAGAAGATAGAGAGGTAGTGGCATCTATGTGTGAATACTGCAAACCCTCTAGGACGTGGTTTACATCCAGCTGGGTCTTGAATCCTTCCCCGGCGTGTCGTGCAACCTCCCCAAGCTTACTTCTCAGGACTTCCATATCCATAGTGTTCAGGGCGCCCACTCCCAAAGCACCTCCGCCAAGTCCCATAGCCACTAGATCTCCCCTCCCCCTGTTCTTCCTATGTCTGGAGTAATCTTTCCTTAGCTCTTGCCCCGCCTCTATCCAGCCTCTCACCATGTAAATTTGGTTACTAACAAACTCCTCACACCTGTGATCCCAATGGTCAACTCGGAAGTCAACTACGGAAATTCTCCAGGTAAACAGGATGAATTTGGCATCCGTGATGATTTTCCAGGGGGATGACAGTTGAGGAGCTATGGGATCTTCCAATTGATGGATGGGGGCGGTGCAAGAGTTCGAATGCGGTTTTACCGGTTGGAGACCTTCTGTATCGTAGGGGACTCTTACCACTGTTACACAGATCTTTCCCCTTCCCTTGAACGAATACCACTGTTCGTTTTCTCCAGCCTGTAACACTAGCTTCCCTACAGGTTTGGATTTGGACAGATAGACCCACTGAGTAAAGGTCCAGCACCCTTTGTCTACTGCCTCGCAAAAAGGCCACTTAAACGAACCATCTATATTGATGTCAAAGTTAATGTCCCTATCCCTGGGGTCTTTCCAATCGGAAGACACATACCTACCCCGGTATTCTTCAGTCATAGCGATACCATAAAGACAAAAAACTCACTGAAAAAAGTGGCCTAAACGGGTGGGAATGCTCCAAACCCATACACTGTAGCGAGTCTATAACCGGGTGAGCAATTACTCTGAATGCGGTCTGCAGACAACAGCAATCCCCAGCAAAAAATGCGTACAATGGAGGATGCCGGTGCGGACCGTATGCACCACAAGGACATCTTACACAAAATGATACATTGTGCAGATGAAAAAATATATATATACAGTATATACACACAAATCACTGTAGAAAATGCACCAAAATGATACGCAACTGACAATACTAGCTAATTCCTCAAGCCGATGTTAAAAGCAGAGAACTTTGCCAATATCTTCCAGTCAGGAACATATCGGAGCCCCTCATGCACCACGTCACGGTGTCTCAGCACGCATGGGGTCCTACCACTAAAATGCCTGTGGTGTGTGAACAGGGTCTGAACAATGCTAGAAATTAAGGCTACTTTCACACTAGCGTTCGTCGGTCCGCTCGTGAGTTCCGTTTGAAGGGGCTCACGAGCGGACCCGAACGCAGCCGTCCAGCCCTGATGCAGTCTGAATGGAGCGGATCCGCTCAGACTGCATCAGTCTGGCGGCGTTCAGCCTCCGCTCCGCTCGCCTCCGCACGGACAGGCGGACAGCTGAACGCTGCTTGCAGCGTTCGGGTGTCCGCCTGGCCGTGCGGAGGCGTGCGGATCCGTGCGGATCCGTCCAAACTTACAATGTAAGTCAATGGGGACGGATCCGTTTGAAGATGCCACAATATGGCTCAATCTTCAGGCGGATCCGTCCCCCATTGACTTTACATTGAAAGTCTGGACGGATCCGTACGAGGCTATTTTCACACTTAGGCTGTTATATGCTAAAATAATGCAGACGGATCCGTACTGAACGGAGCCTCCATCTGCATTATTATGATCGGATCCGTTCAGAACGGATCCGATCGAACGCTAGTGTGAAAGTAGCCTAACTCACAGCCAGGCTCTCACATGCCTCCATAGTGATATCACCAATGCACTGTGAGGTAGAATAAAGCTGTGAGCTGCACCCACAACAGACCATGTGACACAGAAGTTACCAGGTGCAAAAGAATATTACCAACAAAATGAAGTGGCACATTCCATATACATAAAGACAAAAACTCACTGAAAAAAGTGGCCTAAACGGGTGGAAATGCTCCAAACCCAGACACTGTAGCGCGTCTATAACTGGGTGAGCACGAATGCGGTCTGCAGACAACAGCAATCCCCAGCAAAAAATGCGTACAATGGAGGATGCTGGAGCTCCAATATGTTCCTGACTGGAAGATATGGCAAAGTTCTCAGCTTTTAACATGGGCTTGAGGAATTGGCTAGTATTGTCAGTTGCGTATCATTTTGGTGCATTTTCTGCAGTGATAGAGGTACCATCCATCCACTGTAGAGGTATCCGCCCCGTTGCACACCAAATCCCACCTCCAGGGATTAGTGTCCAACATCACCATCTGGGTTTCCTGCTCACAGTGGGCATAGGTGACGAAATAGTATCCTGTCACCTCAGGAACACAGTTGTCTCATGATCGTGATCATGAAAGACCGTATGGATGGAGCTCCCTTTAACTGAACATATCTAGGGTCCTTGGCATTGGTCCGTACCTTTAAAACTGTGGCTCGGTATAAGCCTTCCAGTTTTACCGGACCACTCTGATCATTCCAAATGACCTGACCAGAGTCACTGCAGTTTAATTTTAACATCATTATACCGGTTTGCAGATAATCTGTGGACACTAGAGATGAGCGAACCCGAACTGTATAGTTCGGGTTCGTACCGAATTTTGGGGTGTCCATGACGCGGACCCGAACATTTTCGTAAAAGTCCGGGTTCGGGTTCGGAGTTCGTCGCTTTCTTGGCGCTTTTTGAAAGGCTGCAAAGCAGCCAATCAACAAGCGTCATACTACTTGCCCCAAGAGGCCATCACAGCCATGCCTACTAATGGCATGGCTGTGATTGGCCAGTGCAGCATGTGACCCAGCCTCTATTTAAGCTGGAGTCACGTAGCGCCGCACGTCACTCTGCTCTGATCAGTGTAGGGAGAAGTTGCAGCTGCGACGTTAGTGCGAGATTAGGCAGTGATTAACTCATCCAAAAGACTTAATTCAGTGATCGATCTGCAGCTGTGGATCATTGAACTGCTGCTATTCAACTGCTCACTGTTTTTAGGCTGCCCAGAGCGTTTTTCATTCACTTTTTTCTGGGGTGATCGGTGGCCATTTTGTGTCTTGTGGTGCGCCAGCACAAGCTGCCACCAAGTGCATTTAACCCTCAATAGTGTGGTTGTTTTTTGGCTAAATCCTACATCAGGGTCAAGCTGTCACACCAAGTGCATTTAACCATCAATAGTGTGGTTATTTTTTGGCCATATACTACATCAGGGGCAAGCTGTCACCAAGTGCATTTAACCCTCAATAGTGTGGTTGTTTTTTGGCTAAATCCTACATCAGGGTCAAGCTGTCACACCAAGTGCATTTAACCATCAATAGTGTGGTTATTTTTTGGCCATATACTACATCAGGGGCAAGCTGTCACCAAGTGCATTTAACCCTCAATAGTGTGGTTGTTTTTTGGCTAAATTCTACATCAGGGTCAAGCTGTCACACAAAGTGCATTTAACCATTAATAGTGTGGTTATTTTTTGGCCATATACTACATCAGGGGCAAGCTGAGCCTGTCACCAAGTGCATTTAACCCTCAATAGTGTGGTTGGTCAAGCTGTCACACCAAGTGCATTTAACCATCAATAGTGTGGTTATTTTTTGGCCATATACTACATCAGGGGCAAGCTGAGCCTGTCACCAAGTGCATTTAACCCTCAATAGTGTGGTTGGTCAAGCTGTCACACCAAGTGCATTTAACCATCAATAGTGTTAGTGTCCGTCAAAGCACAGTTTTTGTTCTGGGTTGAAATACAATTCCCAATTTAGCAATTCTCTAAATTAGTGGTTTCTGCTGTATCAGAGCTATTTTAAATTTATCCCTAAAAGGGTATATTAGATTCAAGGTGCAGATAGGGTCATTCTCAATAACTTCACACACACACTACTGTGCATATCCCAGTCTAATTCTGTCTGTAAACGTATACCTGTCACCCAGCGCCTAAATAATAGGCCTCAAATTTATAGTCCGCTAAATCTGTGGTTACTGCTGTGCCTGTATTAGTGTAATACGGTACCTAAATAGATAGCCAGATAGTGTTAGGTGTCTGTAAAAAAAGGCCTGAATTTGAATTCAATACATTGGGCCAAATTATATTTTTGTTGTTGTGGTGAACGATAACAATGAGGAAAACATCTAGTGAAGGACGCGGACATGGTCGTGGTGGTGTTAGTGGACCCTCTGGTGCTGGGAGAGGACGTGGCCGTTCTGCCACAGCCACACGTCCTAGTGTACCAACTACCTCAGGTCCCAGTAGCCACCATAGTTTACAGCGATATTTGGTGGGGCCCAATGCCGTTCTAAGGATGGTAAGGCCTGAGCAGGTACAGGCATTAGTTAATTGGGTGGCCGACAGTGGATCCAGCACGTTCACATTATCTCCCACCCAGTCTTCTGCAGAAAGCGCACAGATGGCGCCTGAAAACCAACCCCATCAGTCTGTCACATCACCCCCATGCATACCAGGGAAACTGTCTGAGCCTCAAGTTATGCAGCAGTCTCTTATGCTGTTTGAAGACTCCGCTGGCAGGGTTTCCAAAGGGCATCCACCTAGCCCTTCCCCAGCGGTGGAAGACATAGAATGCACTGACGCACAACCACTTATGTTTCCTGATGATGAGGACATGGGAATACCACCTCAGCACGTCTCTGATGATGACGAAACACAGGTGCCAACTGCTGCGTCTTTCTTCAGTGTGCAGACTGAACAGGAGGTCAGGGATCAAGACTGGGTGGAAGACGATGCAGGGGACGATGAGGTCCTAGACCCCACATGGAATGAAGGTCGTGCCACTGACTTTCACAGTTCGGAGGAAGAGGCAGTGATGAAACCGAGCCAACAGCGTAGCAAAAGAGGGAGCAGTGGGCAAAAGCAGAACACCCGCCGCCAAGAGACTCCGCCTGCTACTGACCGCCGCCATCTGGGACCGAGCACCCCAAAGACAGCTTCAAGGAGTTCCTTGGCATGGCACTTCTTCAAACAATGTGCTGACGACAAGACCCGAGTGGTTTGCACGCTGTGCCATCAGAGCCTGAAGCGAGGCATTAACGTTCTGAACCTTAGCACAACCTGCATGACCAGGCACCTGCATGCAAAGCATGAACTGCAGTGGAGTAAACACCTTAAAAACAAGGAAGTCACTCAGGCTCCCCCTGCTACCTCTTCTGCTGCTGCCGCCTCGGCCTCTTCCTCCGCCTCTGGAGGAACGTTGGCACCTGCCACCCAGCAAACAGGGGATGTACCACCAACACCACCACCTCCGTCACCAAGCATCTCAACCATGTCACACGGCAGCGTTCAGCTCTCCATCTCACAAACATTTGAGAGAAAGCGTAAATTCCCACCTAGCCACCCTCGATCCCTGGCCCTGAATGCCAGCATTTCTAAACTACTGGCCTATGAAATGCTGTCATTTAGGCTGGTGGACACAGACAGCTTCAAACAGCTCATGTGGCTTGCTGTCCCACAGTATGTTGTTCCCAGCCGGCACTACTTCTCCAAGAGAGCCGTGCCTTCCCTGCACAACCAACTATCCGATCAAATCAAGTGTGCACTGCGCAACGCCATCTGTGGCAAGGTCCACCTAACCACAGATACGTGGACCAGTTAGCACGGCCAGGGACGCTATATCTCCCTAACTGCACACTTGGTAAATGTAGTAGCAGCTGGGCCCCAGGCGGAGAGCTGTTTGGCGCACGTCCTTCCGCCGTCAAGGATCGCAGGGCAACATTCTTTGCCTCCTGTTGCCACCTCCTCCTACTCAGCTTCCTCCTCCTCTTTTTCCACCTGCTCATCCAGTCAGCCACACACCTTCACCACCAACTTCAGCACAGCCCGGGGTAAACGTCAGCAGGCCATTCTGAAACTCATATGTTTGGGGGACAGGCCCCACACCGCACAGGAGTTGTGGCGGGGTATAGAACAACAGACTGACGAGTGGTTGCTGCCGGTGAGCCTCAAGCCCGGCCTGGTGGTGTGCGATAATGGGCGAAATCTCGTTGCAGCTCTGGGACTAGCCTGTTTGAGGCACATCCCTTGCTTGGCGCATGTGCAGAATTTGGTGGTGCAGAAGTTCATTCACAACTACCCCGACATGTCAGAGCTGCTGCATAAAGTGCGGGCCGTCTGTTCGCGCTTCCGGCGTTCACATCCTGCCGCTGCTAGCCTGTCTGCGCTACAGCGTAACTTCGGCCTTACCGCTCCCCGCCTCATATGCAACGTGCCCACCAGGTGGAACTCCACCTTGCACATGCTGGACAGACATAGTGTAGTTTCAGCTGCAGCACACACGGGTCAGTTGCACTGCGGAACAGCACCACTTCACCACCAATGACTGGGCCTCCATGCGAGACCTGTGTGCCCTGTTGCGCTGTTTCGAGTACGCCACCAACATGGCCAGTGGCGATGATGCCGTTATCAGCGTTACAATACCACTTCTATGTCTTCTTGAGAAAACACTTAGGGCGATGATGGAAGAGGAGGTGGCCCAGGAGGAGGAGGAAGAGGGGTCATTTTTAGCACTTTCAGGCCAGTCTCTTCGAAGTGACTCAGAGGGAGGTTTTTTGCAACAGCAGAGGCCAGGTACAAATGTGGCCAGCCAGGGCCCACTACTGGAGGACGAGGAGGAGGTGGAGGAGGATGAGGATGAAGCATGGTCACAGCGGGGTGGCACCCAACGCAGCTCGGGCCCATCACTGGTGCGTGGCTGGGGGGAAACGCAGGACGACGACGATACGCCTCCCACAGAGGACAGCTTGTCCTTACCCCTGGGCAGCCTGGCACACATGAATGACTACATGCTGCAGTGCCTGCGCAACAACAGCAGAGTTGCCCACATTTTAACGTGTGCGGACTACTGGGTTGCCACCCTGCTGGATCCACGGTACAAAGACAATGTGCCCACCTTACTTCCTGCACTGGAGCGTGATAGGAAGATGCGCAAGTACAAGCGCACGTTGGTAGACGCGCTACTGAGAGCATTCCCAAATGTCACAGGGGAACAAGTGGAAGCCCAAGGCCAAGGCAGAGGAGGAGCAAGAGGTCGCCAAGGCAGCTGTGTCACGGCCAGCTCCTCTGAGGGCAGGGTTAGCATGGCAGAGATGTGGAAAAGTTTTGTAAACACGCCACAGCTAACTGCACCACCACCTGATACGCAACGTGTTAGCAGGAGGCAACATTTCACTAACATGGTGGAACAGTACGTGTGCACACCCCTCCACGTACTGACTGATGGTTCGGCCCCATTCAACTTCTGGGACTCTAAATTGTCCACGTGGCCAGAGCTAGCCTTCTATGCCTTGGAGGTGCTGGCCTGCCCGGCGGCCAGCGTTTTTTGTCTGAACGTGTATTCAGCACGGCAGGGGGCGTCATTACAGACAAACGCAGCCGCCTGTCTACAGCCAATGTGGACAAGCTGACGTTCATAAAAATGAACCAGGCATGGATCCCACAGGACCTGTCCATCCCTTTTGCAGATTAGACATTAACTACCTCCCCTTAACCATATATTATTGTACTCCAGGGCACTTCCTCATTCAATCCTATTTTTATTTTCATTTTACCATTATATTGCGAGGCAACCCAAAGTTGAATGAACCTCTCCTCTGTCTGGGTGCCGGGGCCTAAATATATGACAATGGACTGTTCCAATGTTGGGTGACGTGAAGCATGATTCTCTGCTATGACATGCAGACTGATTCTCTGCTGACATGAAGCCAGATTCTCTGTTACGGGACCTCTCTCCTCTGCCTGGGTGCCTGGGCCTAAATATCTGACAATGGACTGTTCCAGTGTTGGGTGACATGAAGCCTGATTCTCTGCTATGACATGCAGACTGATTCTCTGCTGACATCAGGGCCGATCCTAGGGTCACAGGCGCCTGGGTGCAGAAATATTTCTGGCGCCCCCACGTGGGCGTGGTTATCTTACTAACTCCTCCCCTTTACAATGTTTCTATGGCAACAACTTCAGCCCCCAACTTCAGCCCCACCAATTTGCTTTGACAATAACTTAGTCAACGGCTTTGACAAGTCAAAATAAATGTTTTATTTATTGACAAATCTGTGTCAAGTGCATGTAAATCAAATAGTGCAAATAGTACAAATAGTGTACTTGGACTATAAATATGAACTGAACAATATAACATTTTTGAACAGAAAATGAGGTAGCAGAAAATCTATAATAACAGATGCAAAATATGCAAGAAAGATTGATTCTGTACTTTTTACATTTTCAATAAATACAATAACTAAAGTGCAAATAACAGATTCATGCATACAATCAAGTGCAAATATCAATTAAATAAAGTTAAATAAACTTAAAGTGGCTTGCTTCCCGGCCTCCTTCTTAGCAACCAGCTATATACAGTGTGTTTAAAGAGGAAAAAAAACACAAAATGCATAAAAACTGCATGCAAAAAGGAGGGTTTAAAAACACAAAAAGCACTGCAAAACATGCCTGAAAAACGCATCAAGGCAGCACAGCAGCCTAGATGTAAATCTAGTCTTAGAGTGCTCTGATTAACCCCAAATAAAGTTCAGCACTTCTAGTAGGTCTTTCCTAACATTTTCTTAGTCGCATCCTAGAACAAAATCCATGGTCCGCAGAGAGCTTTCAAAGCATCAGAGGGATCTCATTGTTAGAAGGTATCAGTCAGGAGAAGGGTACAAAAGAATTTCCAAGGCATTAGGCTACTTTCACACTAGCGTTCGGGCGGATCCGTCTGCATTATTTTTAGCATATAACAGCCTAAGTGTGAAAATAGCCTCGTACGGATCCGTCCAGACTTTCAATGTAAAGTCAATGGGGGACGGATCCGCTTGAAGATTGAGCTATATTGTGGCATCTTCAAACGGATCCGTCCCCATTGACTTACATTGTAAGTCTGGACGGATCCGCACGGATCCGCACGCCTCCGCACGGCCAGGCGGACACCCGAACGCTGCAAGCAGCGTTCAGCTGTCCGCCTGTCCGTGCGGAGGCGAGCGGAGCGGAGGCTGAACGCCGCCAGACTGATGCAGTCTGAGCGGATCCGCTCCATTCAGACTGCATCAGGGCTGGACGGCTGCGTTCGGGTCCGCTCGTGAGCTCCTTCAAACGGAGCTCACGAGCGGACCAGCGAACGCTAGTGTGAAAGGAGCCTAAGATACACCATGGAACACAGTGAAGACAGTCATCATCAAGTGGAGAAAATATGTCACAACAGTGACATCACCAAGTACTGGACATCCCTCCAAAATTTATGAAAAGATGAGAAGAAACTGGTCAGGGAGGCTGCCAAGAGGCCTACAGCAACATTAAAGGAGCTGCAGGAATATATGGCAAGTGCTGGCTGTAAGGTGGTACATGTGACAACAATCTCCAGTATTCTTCAAATGCCTGGGCTATGGGGTAGAGTGGCATGCCTTTTCTTAAGAAAAACATCCAAGCCCAACTAAATATTGAAAACACACATCTGCAGTCTCCCAAAAAATGTTGGTACATTATCTTCTAGTTGTGAGACACTAGAAAAGGATGCATGCAGTGTGTACACATTGATTATTTAATCAAACAAAACGAACTCTTCGAGCCTTGGCAACAGCAAAATTTCTAATCACATCATCTATATCCAAGTCTTCGCAGAAGGATTTTTCAATGGATATAATGGATAAGTTGGTAAGTCTTGCCTGGGACATCGTGGAACGGAGATAATTTTTTATCAGCTTTAGTTTGGAAAATGAACGTTCCCCAGCAGCTACACTTACAGGAAGTGTCATCAATATTCTCAGTGAAACAGAAAGGTTTGGGAATGTGTTGGTCAAGTTATTCTCCACTAGATACTGCAAGATGTTGGTGACTGTCATCTCCTGGGTTAGAAAAGGTCGAATGGTGTCCAGTTCATCACAAAGATCTATTTCATTAATGTCAGAGTGGGATAACTGGCTGTCAGTTAATTTGTTTTGCAGATCCATGGAACACTTCAATATATCCTTTTTGTCCATCCCAAGTTTTGGGATTTCATATAAAAATGCAAATGTGTCACAGTGGCTCTGAAGTAATGTGAATCTCTCATTTATGGACTGGATGGATGTGTCCAAAACGGCAAAGAAAAAATTCACTTTAAAATATTGTGTAGGGTCTGCAAGAGACTCATCTTCATGTTCATAGTCAAAAATCTTCTTTTTCCGTCGAGGTCTAATTGTAAATGCATCAGGAAATTTTGCTTCACAATCAAGCTTTTCAGCTATTCCTTTGGCATCAGCTAGCGCATTCTCAAAGCCTTCATCAGACCTGTATTCCACCAAGTGCTTGATCAACTTCTCCAGTTCCTGTACACAGCCTGATAGGTTTGATGTTGTTTGCTGCATTATTTTGCTGATCACATTCACCTTTGATAATAATTCATACCAAATGACAATGGAACAGATGAATTTGAATGATTTTATTTTCGTTGCCAAGGATTGAGCTTGATGTTTAGTGTTAATGTCCCTGTTGTCATCATCTGAGATGTCATACAGTGCATCAAATACCTCAGGTAGGAAATATCGCAAGGGTTTAATTGCTGCAACTCTGCTTTCCCATCTGGTTTCGGAGAGTGGTTTTAAAGTTAGATTTGTAACGTGCTCCTTGAGTACTTGCCACCGTTGGGTGGATGAGGCAAAGAACACATAAAGTTCTTGAACGATGCCAAAGAAATCTATTGTCAGGAATGAAATCTTTGCAGCGTCATTCACCACCAAGTTGAGAGTATGTGCACTGCATGGCACAAAAAAGGCTCTTGGATTGATATTGAGTATTCTTTGCGGCAAACCATTATGTTTTCCTTTCATGTTTGCGCCATTGTCATAGCCTTGGCCACGCATATTCTCAATTGCAATGTGATTGTTCTTTAGGTAGGCCAGTAAAAAGGATGTCAGTCCTTCAGATGTTGTATTGTTTACTGGACAAAAATCAAGGAAGTGTTCTCGAACTTCAATTTTTTTTGCACTTTGATCTAGAACAACAAATCGGACAACAATACTAATCTGCTCAGTGTGGCTCATATCAGGAGTACAATCCAGGATAATGGAGAAATATTTGGACTCATTTAGGCTTCGTATAATTTTTTCTCTTATTTTTGTGCCAACTATGGCAATTATCTCATTCTGAATCTTGTAACCGAGATAATGTGGCATTTGTGAATGCTGTGAAATGGAGCACTGAATTCTCTGAATATGTTCAGATATGATGGGATCAAATTTCCCTATCATTTCAACCAATTTCAGGAAGTTACCATTATTGTTTTGAAACAAACGGGCATCACAGCCACGAAGCGCCAGATTTTGTCCTGCTAAATATTGGATAATGTAGATTATTCGCTGTATGACAGAATACCAGCGTTTCTCTTCTTGTTTAATGATCTTTTGATTGATATGATCAATGGTTGTTCCCTTTTCCAGAGCTCTTGAAAGATCCATCCATTTCTTATAATTTGTGATATGGATTGTGGTTTTTTCATGTCGGCTTAAATGTCTTGTCAGATGCTGCCAATCATTAAAGCCTTGTTTTGAGGCCAAAGCCATATTGTCACTGTTGAATATCCGGCAAGCAAAACACTGGACCGAATTATTAGCTGTAGAATAGATCAACCAATTTCTTGGTATCTTCTCTCCATTATCCAGTACTCTTTGGTAGTAAGAGATAGAAAAGCTCCTGTTGGTATCATCTTTTGGAAAAGTAAAAGCCTTTTCTTGAACAGGACCAATTTTTATCAAAGTTATTCTGTGTTGGTCATCTATATTTTCAGGCCAGAAAGCAGGATCACTTGAGATTCCATGTGATGCTGTTGATGGCTCTTCAAGTTCCATTTCAGTTTCATCATCCATAAGTACAATAGACTCAGTGTCTGACTCAGAGGAAACATCAGATATATCTTCCTCTTCAATGTCAAAATGCATCTCTGCTAATGAAACAATGTAACCTGAAGTTACATCTCCAGTTGTTATTGGCTCAGTACAACACTCGGGATCCACGGGTACCAGATCATCATCACATTCTGATTCTTCCAATTGTTTATTTTTTTCTCCTTCTCCCCTATGTGAAATGTCTATGACACTGGACCTTAACTCTTTGCTTGATGTTGATGCATCAGTGCAAAGGGAATCTTGACCACTGCTTAATGAAGACTGTGGCTGTAAGAAGCTTGTAATAGAAGAAGTAATTTTTTTCAAAGCTTCTTCCTTTCTTTTTCGGCGTTGCTTGTATTGACATCCTGATAACTTTTTTCTTTTGCTAGACATCTAAGGGGAAAAGCAAATGTATACTACACTGATCAGCCACAACATTAAAACCACTGACAGGTGAAGTGAATAGCATTGATTATATTATTACAATGACACATGTCAAGGGGTGGGATATATTAGGCAACTACAATGGGGTCTAATGGATCCTGGAGGGGGGGCTCTCTAACAGAGGCCCTCTTTGTGACCTGAATTTTGATGGGCACAGTGGCTGCATTTTGACGGGCACAGTGGCTGCAGTTTGATGGGCACAATGGTTGCATTTAATGGCACACAGTAACAGTATTACTTACACACAGGGTGCAGCCAGGGAAGCCAGCCAGGTCAGGTGCAGTCAGCACCCACTTCGCAAGGCACTGCAGCAGCCAGCAGGCAGATGATCAGATCGATGGCACGCCACTCAGTCTGTCTAGCCAGACCAGGCAGAAGGCATTCAAGGCACTGGGCAGGCTCAATCAGCTCAGCTGAATCAGGCAGCAGCAGCTTTAAAATGCTCCGCTGTCCGCTCGCTCCAGTCCCTCCTCTGCCTCCTAGCTACCACGCTGTCTGAAGATGGCAGAGGTGGGTGGAGCCGAGCGGAGCTATATGATCTCCAGCCGCAGAGGCGGCGCGCCGCGGGCTCTGACGTCACGTCGTCACTGACATCTCGCTCGGCTCGCAGATTCCTCAGCGAATCGGCGGCTCGGCTGCTCGGCTTAACCCACCTCAGCCCCCAGTGCTTAAACACCCTGAAAGACCAGGCCAAGACTCCACTCCAGCCTGCCAGCGAACGATCGCCGCTGGCAGGCTGGAGAACTCTCTTACCTTCCGTTCCTGTGAGCGCGCGCGCCTGTATGCGCGCGTTCACAGGAAATCTCGCGTCTCGCGAGAGGACGCGCCGGCGCGTCCAGGAGGAATGAATCAACCACCTCCAGGACGCGTCTGTGCGTACAGCAACAGCCAGGGCCGGACTGGGACAAAAAATAGGCCCGGGCATTTTTGACTGAGTAGCCCAATCACATGACCCCCAACAGGCCCCACCCCCTTGCAGTCTAGGGGCCTAGCCAAACCCGGAAGCACAATTGAGGGGCAGTGCCAGCCACCAGTAAGATAGGAAGGCTTCAGCCAACACACAAGCTTTGCAACAATATAGGAAGCTACAGAAAAGTCTTATAATATCCTCAGTGGATCTCAACCTCCCAATCCTCCACACCCTGTACAGGTCAGTGCCCCCGAAATTGCACTCACAGTTCTCCAGCAACTCTGGCAAATACCACCTATTCCGTACAGGGAGGGTTTACATCTGCGTTATGCCATTCCGTTATAGGTTCCGTTTCAAACGGAATATAACGGAATGGCCAGATGGAATGCAAAACGGAAACCTTTAAGGGTCCATTCACACGTCCGTTGTTTCTTTCCTGATCTGTTCCGTTTTTTGCGGAACAGATCTGGACCAGTTCTGTACCCATTCATTTTCAATGGGTCCTGAAAAAAAATCTGAAATTGAGCTGTCCGATTTTTTTCAGGACCCATTGAAAATGAATGGGTCCAGATCTGTTCCGCAAAAAACGTAACAGATCAGGAAAGAAACAACGTTTCTTGAATGGACCCTAAGAGGCATTCCGTTTTGCTCTGTCCTAATAGAAGTTTATGAGAAAGCATAACGGATCAGTCTGGGTCCCCTTATGCAAGACGGACTTTGTTTTCAGTCTTGCATAACAGGAACCAGATGGATCAGTTTTGATTCCCATAGACTTTTAAGAGGACGGAGAGCAAACGGAAAGCCTCTTGCGGAGTCTGCACTGTACGAGAGAGAGAGAGCAGTGGCTGTGAAGGGAAAAGTACCAGAGCACAATGACAGCCCCAGAGCCTCTCTGCTGCCTGACCAACCGTATGCTGCCACAGCGCCAGCCCAGCCTGCAGGACATCAGAGAGGCCTGGGGTCCACATTATAGCACCACTACATTTACTTATTATCAAAAAGCATCATACAAAACCAAGCAAAAGCCAGAATATAATAAAAGACAAAAACATTAAACTACATTTATAATAAAACAATTTACTTACAAAAGAAGCGATTCAGTCGTCTGCTGTACCGTCCTCTGCTTGCTTCCACTGATTATGTGCCCTCCTTCCTGTCTCTCCTCAGTGCGCAGGCGCACTGTTATGGGGGATCTGTGGATGACAGTATGACGCACTGTTATGGGGGATCTGTGGATGACAGTATGACGCACTGTTATGGGGGATCTGTGGATGACAGTATGACGCACTGTTATGGGGGATCTGTGGATGACAGTATGACGCACTGTTATGGGGGATCTGTGGATGACAGTATGACGCACTGTTATGGGGGATCTGTGGATGACACACTGTTATGGGGGATCTGTGGATGACGCACTGTTATGGGGGATCTGTGGATGACAGTATGACGCACTGTTATGGGGGATCTGTGGATGACAGTATGACGCACTGTTATGGGGGATCTGTGGATGACACACTGTTATGGGCATCAGTGGATTACACACGGTTATGGGGGCATCTGTGGATGACACTGTTATGGAACTTATGGGGACATCTGTGGGTGACACACTGTTATGGGGCATCTGTGGATGACACTGTTATAGGTGGCCGGGGGGATCTGTGGATGACATACATAAATGTGTCATCATCCACATATCACTTCTCCCCCCCCCCCCCATAACAGTGTCCCACCCTATTGTAAGACGTCCGTTCCTTTATGTAAGTGAGCTATTGAGCTTGTAAATAAACTTGTGCAAAGTATATGAGTAGTTAGTAACTACTCATATAGTTTGCAGTTTGCACAAGTTTATTTACAAGCTCAATAGCTCACTTAGGGCTCTTTCACACCTGCGTTATAGTCTTCCGGCATAGAGTTCCGTCGTCGGGGCTCTATGCCGGAAGAATACTGATCAGGATTTTCCTAATGCATTCTGAATGGACAGTCCGTCCTTCAGGATGCATCAGGATGTCTTCCGTTCCGGAACGGAACGTTTTTTGGCCGCAGCAAATAGCGCAGCATGCTGCGCTTTTTGCTCCGGCCAAAAATCCGGAACACTTGCCGCAAGGCCGGATCCGGAATGAATGCCCATTGAAAGGCATTGATCCGGATCCGGCCTTAAGCTAAACGTCGTTTCGGCGCATTGCCGGATGCGACGTTTAGCTTTTTCTCAATGGTTACCATGGCTGCCGGGACGCTAAAGTCCTGGCAGCCATGGTAAAGTGTAGTGGGGAGCGGGGAGCAGCATACTTACCGACTTACCGTCCGTGCGGCTCCCGGGGCGCTCCAGAGTGACGTCAGGGCGCCCCAAGCGCATGGATCACGTGATCGCATGTACACGTCATCCGTGCGCCTGGGGCGCTCTGACGTCATTCTGGAGCGCCCCGGGAGCCGCACGGATGGTAAGTATGCCGCTCCCCCGCTCCCCACTACTACTATGGCAACCAGGACTTTAATAGCGTCCTGGGTGCCATAGTAACACTGAAAGCATTCTGAAGACGGATCCGTCTTCAAATGCTTTCAGTACACTTGCGTTTTTCCGGATCCGGCGTGTAATTCCGGCAAGTGGAGTACACGCCGGATCCGGACAACGCAAGTGTGAAAGAGGCCTTACATAAGTTAATATCTTATCTAATATAATCTATCACTAATCATCACTATTCAGTATTCACTCTAACTTACTGCCTGGGACAGTCAGGAGTCAGGACTCAGTCAGGACTCAGGACTCCAAATGTATTATCACAGTCACAGCGAACTTAGTACAAGCCAGTTGGCACTACTAGGGCGCAGGGGCGGGCACTGGCAGGCAGAAGCTGGTGGCGTGGCTGGCGTGGCACTGGCAGTGCTCCAGTCCCGCTCTTCAATATTCAAAATTGGCGCCCGGCGGCAGCGTAACTGTAACGTAACGTGACGTCACTCACTACGTTACGTCGCAGTGAGCGACGTTACGCTGCCGGCCGGAAGATGGGAGGCAGTCAGGAAGAGCATGGAGGCGGAGCACGGAGGCGGAGCACAGGACAGGAGGCAGACTCGCAGAGCACAGGAGGCGGACTACAGGAGGCGGACTACAGGAGGCGGTCTCAGTCTCACACGTGAGTCACGTCAGTATATGTGTGTGTCAGTCTGTGTGTCTGTTCTTTGTGTCACGGACTCGTCACTGTCACGGCACACCCCCGGCCCCACTCGAACCCTGAGGCTGAGGCGGCCCGGCCCACCGGGAGGTGGTTAAAAAAAAAAAAAAAAAGTCCCGGCGGCTCGCTCGGCGCCTTTCGGGTGACAGCGCTGGGGTGCGGGGCACCCACTGCACCCCGTGTAGGATCGGCCCTGGCTGACATGATACCAGATTCTCTGTTACGGGACCCCTCTCCTCTGCCTGGGTGCCTGGGCCTAAATATCTGACAATGGACTGTTACAGTGGTGGGTGACGTGAAGCCTGATTCTCTGCTATGACATGCAGACTGATTCTCTGCTGACATGCAGCCAGATTCTCTGTTATGGGACCTCTCTCCTCTGCCTGGGCCTAAATATATGACAATTGACTGTTACAGTGGTGGCTGACGTGAAGCCTGATTCTCTGCTATGACATGCAGACTGATTCTCTGCTGACATGAAGCCAGATTCTCTGTTACGGGACCTCTCTCCTCTGCCTGGGCCTAAATATCTGACAATGGACTGTTCCAGTGGTGACTGACGTGAAGCCTGATTCTCTGCTATGACATGCAGACTGATTCTCTGCTGACATGAAGCCATATTCTCTGTTACGGGACCTCTCTCCTCTGCCTGGGTCTAAATATATGACAATGGACTGTTACAGTGGTGGGTGACGTGAAGCCAGATTCTCTGCTATGGGACCTCTCTCCAATTGATATTGGTTAATTTTTATTTATTTTATTTTTATTTTTATTCATTTCCCTATCCACATTTGTTTGCAGGGGATTTACCTACATGTTGCTGCCTTTTGCAGCCCTCTAGCTCTTTCCTGGGCTGTTTTACAGCCTTTTTAGTGCCGAAAAGTTCGGGTCCCCATTGACTTCAATGGGGTTCGGGTTCGGGACGAAGTTCGGGTCGGGTTCGGATCCCGAACCCGAACATTTCCGGGAAGTTCGGCCGAACTTCTCGAACCCCAACATCCAGGTGTTCGCTCAACTCTAGTGGACACATGTCCCTGAACATAACTGGATTCCCTGGTGAAAATCATCCGGTAATCCCCAGGAAGGTAGCTTTCAGGATGTACCAAGCGCTGTACACTGCCCCAGTGACATCTTCAGGACTCAGCATTTTCTCCTTGGTGCACAACACCGTGGTAGTGGACCCTTCCACAAATGCAATTTGCCAGATCTAGGATCCACCCGTTTTGTGTCATTACATCGGTTCTGATGAGGTTATCAGAACCAGGGTAATACCACATGGGTATCCTAAGGGTCATGTGCCTGGTAATCTGGACGATTACCTCTTCAATTCTGTGGGCCATCACCCCCCCCCCCCCCCCCTTGTTGGTGATCAAATCCGATCACCACACATTGAGGGCTGTTGGGGTGTAAGTCATGTTTGACATTAGTAATGGAAATTTCCACACCCCTGTCAAGCATGATTTTCGTTTCCTGATATTTTATTGTGGCTTTTATGTGGGGTCTCCCTGAAGAATCCAGTATGATGGGACATACTGGTGCCAATTCTTGAGGGACCCCTAACCCTCAGTCAATGTCGACCAGACTCCCAGTAGGTACCTGTGTGGTACATACTGCCACTTGTGCGCTTTTGCCCTGAGTATTTGGTGTGGAATCTTTTGATTCCACACCCCCTGGGACATTCATGACAGCTAAGCGTTTTGGCGATTGTTCCAGATTCTTATCAACATGTTCCCCCACTGATTTGGCAAAATTAGGTTTCATCCCGAAACCATTATTATTGCCCGTCTTTTCCGAATTTGTCCAGTTACTCCTTACCCATTGTGGACAATTCATTTTCATGTGTCCGTATTGTAATGTTTCCTGAGTTTTCTCATGGCGGGGCCGTGGGGTGAACAGTTGATGCAGACCTGGTGTGCTGCACCCGTTCATCTTGCTATTTAACATGTACAGGCACACACTCCCTCACTTTAATGGATTTCTTGTTGTGTAGTATATCCTGTCTACACTGCTCAATAATCATAGCTGCATCCGTGAGGGTTGGCTCCGTAGCTGCGCTCAGCCGGATTGCAGTATCAAGGTATGGGAACTTTTCCACAAACATGCATTTCATACACTGATCTTTTGCGACCCTCCTGTACATCAAACCGGCTACACAATGACAAAAGTTCATCATGTATAGTGGGCTTGAATTTGGACAGGACTTCTGGAGTGACGTCCCAATGACCCGTTGCCAGTCTCATGAGTATGGAGAGGTGTCCCTCGTTATCATGAAACTGTCCATTTATGGGTTGCATCCTCCCCCTTACCTCATACCTTTGGTTAAGGTGTGTGGGTAACCACAATTTGAAAAACTGCATGCAATATTCCAGAGCCACTGAATATTTGTTACAGTGACCCTTGAAAATATTGCACAAAGTAAACGGATCTACATTGGGATCGTATTTTGGATCTCTTTGCAGATCCGTAACAAGAAGTTTATCCTTTCCATACTGGAATGGTTAGGATAAACGTGTTGGCGGATTGGAAGTGGAAAATGGCCAACCACTTTCCTCACCCCAACTGCTGTCCTGTTCCTGGAAACGTCTACTATACGTATTGTCCCTGGGTGTCGGGGTGAAGTGTAGTGTCCGTTCCACCTGTCTTCTAGTATCTACCACTTCGGATGTATGATCCGCGGGAGACCTTGGCGCAGTCGCCGTTGTCTCCCCCTGTGCTGTTCCCGAAGCGCAAATCTGTTTCGTGGGCACTATGCAGTTAGTACTAGGCCCTGACAGACTGGAGATCACATGCCACAAATCCGCAATGGTTTGTGTTTTTTGCAGGTCCTCCCCCATCTGAACAATCGTGGCATCCGTAGATGCCACATTGTTCCTATACTGATTAATCTCAGTGTACAGTCTGAGTAGCTCTCTGTCCATGTCAGAGCAGAAACTCTCCTTGTCCGAGAGTCTCGACTCTAACACGCAGCTTTCTCTGACCCTCTCGACTGTACACTGGGCCCTCTCTTGCAGTTGAGCTTCTAGTGTGTGTATCCTTTTAATGTTGTCAACACAACAATTGCAGTGGAAGTTTGCCTTGTCGGACACTTCCTCTGCCTTTCCCGTGATGGCGAGTGTCTCTGTGTGTTCTGCCTTCCAATTGGTATCCTTCAAAGGTGAGAACCAATTTGGCTAACATGTGGAGGCATTTGTTAGTCTTGTTGACGACACTCCTACTGATACAAATCCGGTCATGACTGTATGCCTGGTCCAGCAAAGCGGACCATAGCAGCTCAGCAGATTTGTATGTAGTGGGGACAGTGGGATTAAAAGTGCTGTGTTTGCTCAAGTGTTACAGTGTGGAGAAGTTCATATTCACTTTTTGCTGAGCGTCCATCTTCTCGTTGGTGCTGTACTTTATCCTACGCAGCTGCTTGGAAGAGGTCCTTTTTCCCGACCAGCCGGACTTGTACGCAGCTCGAACGAAGATGGATCTCTTCCAGTGACGTGTCCTCTTCTCCCTTGCAACACTCGAGCGGTGCAGCGACTGTGTAAAGCAAATAGAAAGATATTAGTATCTAGACAGATTATAGATTCTCTGCTAGAGATTTTGATCTGCGTTTGGTTCTGTAAGGAAGAATCGCGCTACCTGTCCGAACTATCAGGTCCTAGACGCTCAGAAACCGCTGACCACGTCTCTCTTGCCTGATAATTTACAGTATAAGCGATCCCTAGCCTCCAGACGAAATACCGATTCAAAATCTACGCAGTGGGCCTGGCTCGCCAATGTTAAGGGGGAATATTAATTACCAATATTATGCAAATATCAATAATTAATATTCATAAATAGGAAGAATCGTCTACTGATGACTCCACCTATTTATACCTTAAATAAAGATATCACTATTACTTTGCCTTACACTAATCGCCAAACTAGCTGCATGCGCCTTACTGAACTAGCTACCGCTAATAAAACACACTACACAGTAGGTACAAATAACACACAATATTTATTACTACCTACGGTACACTAAATAGTGACACATACAATACACTAACAGTATAGCACAAAAAATAAAGTACTAACTACACTACACAATCCCAAACTCCACCCACAAACTTTAACTAACATACACACATACAAGAGCAGTCCACCCTTACTATCACTGGACTATCCCTAGGGGAAAATAAGAAACACACACCTGCAGCAGTGAGGGGGGTTATTGTACTGCTGCAGTGGCAATAGAGGGGTCAATGGGTAGCAGGGCTTACTGGGACCTGCAAGGGTTAATGCAGGCCACAGATACACCGGGCTGAAGGCTGCTGCAGGGGTACAGCAGGGCAGGGAGCAGGGGTACAGGGTTGGCAAGGTAGGGATGAACGCAGGGATAATGGGGTGGAAGGTCAGGGGGTAATAGTTGGTGGGATATTGGGTGGTGGTAATATGGGCAGATAGGGGTTAATAGTTGATGGGATAGTGGAGTTGAGGTAAGGGAATATGGGCAAGTAGGGGGTTAATAGCGTTGGTGGGATAGTGGGGTTGAATACTCAGCCCTCCAGGGTATGCTCGTTGTGCAGGGGATGATTCTCAGGATGCTCGTCATCCTGGGGATGACTCTCATGGGGGGGGGGGGGGGTGAAGCGGCTCGGCTCTGCTCCCTGAGTGCAGGGGCCATGCCCTCACTCCTGGGCCACGCGCGCCACAGGCAAGGACACATGGGCCGGCGCGGTGATATGACGTCTCCGCACGTCCCTGCGCGCGCTCGGCCGGGTCACGCTGCTCGCTGCCAGGCAGGAGAAGCCTTTGATCTCCCACCTGTAGCGATTTGCATTCCAGGCAGCGCGATAATAGAAGGACCGGATCCTTGTAGTCATCACTGTGAATGCTTGGGGCACATTCACACCGATGCACCTGGTTCCAGTAATTATAAAGGGGCCTATGGATATGTATTAAGGGGGCATATAAAGGGGGGACAATGCTATAAAGGGGACACATATGTATTAAAGGGGGCATTATAAATAAAGGGACATATTTCCCACAGGGCCTGCATTGAGCCCCTGGGGGACACTAAGGACAGATGTGCGCAGAAGCTGGGCACATCATCTTATATTAGTGTATGCACATATATTATATATGCATGTATGTGAATATATATATATATATATATATATATATATACACACACACACACACACACACAAACCGGATTCTAAACAAATTGTGAATAAAAACTGAATGCAATGATGTGGAGATGGCAAATGTCAATATTTTATTTGTAATAGAACATAGATGACAGATCAAACGTTTAATCCGAGTAAATGTATCATTTTAACCACTTCAACCCCGCTAGCTAAAACCCCCTTAATGACCAGGCCACTTTTTACACTTCTGCACTACACTACTTTCACCGTTTATCGCTCGGTCATGCAACTTACCACCCAAATGAATTTTACCTCCTTTTCTTCTCACTAATAGAGCTTTCATTTGGTGCTATTTTATTGCTGCTGACATTTTAACTTTTTTTGTTATTAATCAAAATGTAACGATTTTTTTGCAAAAAAATGACATTTTTCACTTTCAGCTGTAAAATTTTTCGCAAAATTTATTGTTCTACATGTCTTTGATAAAAAAAAAATGTTTGGGCAAAAAAAAAAATGGTTTTGGTAAAAGTTATAGCGTTTACACACTATGGTACAAAAATGTGAATTTCCGCTTTTTGAAGCAGCTCTGACTTTCTGAGCACCTGTCATGTTTCCTGAGGTTCTACAATGCCCAAACAGTAGAAAAACCCCGAAAATGACCCCATTTCGGAAAGTAGACACTCTAAGGTATTCGCTGATGGGCATAGTGAGTTCATAGAACTTTTTATTTTTTGTCACAAGTTAGCGGAAAATGATGATTTTTTTTATTTATTTATTTTTCTTACAAAGTCTCATATTCCACTAACTTGCGACAAAAAAAAAAAAATTCTAGGAACTCGCCATGTCTCTCACGGAATACCTTGGGGTGTCTTCTTTCCAAAATGGGGTCACTTGTGGCGTAGTTATACTGCCCTGGCATTCTAGTGGCCCAAATGTGTGAGAAGTAGTTTGCAATCAAAATCTGTAAAAAATGACCGGTGAAATCCGAAAGGTGCACTTTGGAATATGTGCCCCTTTGCCCACCTAGGCTGCAAAAACGTGTCACACATCTGGTATTGCCGTACTCAGGAGAAGTTGGGGAATGTGTTTTGGGGTGTCATTTTACATATAACCATGCTGGGTGAGAGAAATATCTTGGCAAAAGACAACTTTTCAATTTTTTTTATACAAAGTTGGCATTTGACCAAGATATTTATCTCACCCAGCATGGGTATATGTAAAATGACACCCCAAAACACATTCCCCAACTTCTCCTGAGTACGGCAATACCAGATGTGTGACACGTTTTTGCAGCCTAGGTGGGCAAAGGGGCACATATTCCAAAGTGCACCTTTCGGATTTCACCGGTCATTTTTTACAGATTTTGATTGCAAACTACTTCTCACACATTTGGGCCACTAGAATGCCAGGGCAGTATAACTACGCCACAAGTGACCCCATTTTGGAAAGAAGACACCTCAAGGTATTCCGTGAGGGGCATGGCGAGTTCCTAGAATTTTTTATTTTTTGTCGCAAGTTAGTGGAATATGAGACTTTATAAGGAAAAAAATATATAAATCATAATTTTCCGCTAACTTGCGACAAAAAATAAAAAATTCTAGGAACTCGCCGTGCCCCTCACGGAATACCTTGGGGTGTCTTCTTTCCAAAATGGGGTCACTTGTGGCATACTTATACTGCCCTGGCAATTTAGGGGCCCAAATGTGTGAGAAGTACTTTGCAATCAAAATCTGTAAAAAATGACCGGTGAAATCCGAAAGGTGCACTTTGGAATGTGGGTCCCTTTGCCCACCTAGGCTGCAAAAAAGTGTCACACATCTGGTATCGCCGTACTCAGGAGAAGTTGGGGAATATGTTTTGGGGTGTCATTTTACATATAACCATGCTGGGTGAGAGAAATATCTTGGCAAAAGACAACTTTTCAATTTTTTTTATACAAAGTTGGCATTTGACCAAGATATTTATCTCACCCAGCATGGGTATATGTAAAATGACACCCCAAAACACATTCCCCAACTTCTCCTGAGTACAGCGATACCAGATGTGTGACACTTTTTTGCAGCCAAGGTGGGCAAAGGGGCACATATTCCAAAGTGCACCTTTCGGATTTTGCAGGCCATTTTGTACAGATTTTGATTGCAAAGTACTTCTCACACATTTGGGCCCCTAAATTGCCAGGGCAGTATAACTACGCCACAAGCAGGGGCGGACTGGGCCGGAATAAACAGCCGCTTTATGTCAGGGACGCTTTATGCCAGGGACGAGACGGGGAGCAGGGGAGCAGTGCGCCGGAGCGGCGCAGGCGGCGCGATGACGTCATCGGCGCGATGACGTCATCGCGCCACCTGCGCCGGTCCTGCGGCCTAACTGCCGTAAAGTGATTGCATCTCTGTGCTGGCTGGAGGCGGGAGTCCAGAGAAGCAGGGAGGTAAGTATGTCTGACTGACTTTTTTTTTTTTTCTCTTTATTTCTGTCCCTATCTGGCTACTACTGGGCTGGCACTTTATGAGGGGGGTGGGGGGCCGGGGGCACAATCTGGCTAGTGGTGGCTACTCCTGGCACATTATAGGGGGGCCCCCCCTAATCTGGCTACTAGGCTGGCACTTTATGAGGGGGGTGGGGGGCAGGGGGGCACAATCTGGCTACTCCTGGCACATTATAGAGGGGCCCCTATCTGGCTACTCCTGGCACATTAGTGGGGGGGGGGCCCTATCTGGCTACTGGCACATTAGTGGGGGGCCTATGGCTACTGGCAGATTATAGGGGGGCCTATGGCTACTGGCACATTATGGGGGACCTATGGCTACTGGCACATTATGGGGGACCTATGGCTACTGGCAGATTACAGGGGGGGCTATGGCTACTGGCAGATTATAGGGGGGGCTATGGCTATTGGCAGATTATAGGGGGGGGGCTATGGCTACTGGCAGATTATAGAGGGGGGCCTATGGCTACTGGCAGATTATAGGGGGCCTATGGGCTACTGGCAGATATAGGAGGCCTTTGGGCTACTGGCACAATATAGTGGGGCCTATGGGCTACTGGCACAATATAGGGGGGCCTATGGCTACTGGCACATTATATGGGGGGCCTATGGCTACTGGCAGATTATAGGGGGGGCCTATGGCTACTGGCACATTATGGGGGACCTACGGCTACTGGCACATTATGGGGGACCTATGGCTACTGGCAGATTACAGGGGGGGCTATGGCTACTGGCAGATTATAGGGGGGCTATGGCTACTGGCAGATTATAGGGGACCTATGGCTACTGGCACATTATGGGGGGGCCCTATGTGGCTACTGGCACATTATAGGGGGGCCCTATGTGGCTACTGGCACATTATAGGGGGGCCCTATGTGGCTACTGGCACATTATGGGGGGCCTATGGCTACTGGCAGATTATAGGGGGGCTAATGGCTACTGGCAGATTATAGGGGGGGGGGGCTATGGCTACTTGCACATTATATGGGGGGCTATGGCTACTGGCACATTATATGGGAGGCCTATGGCTACTGGCAGATTATAGGGGGGCCTATGGCTACTGGCAGATTATAGGGGGGCTATGGCTACTGGCAGATTATAGGGGGGGCTATGGCTACTGGCAGATTATAGGGGGGGCTATGGCTACTGGCAGATTATAGGGGGGGCTATGGCTACTGGCAGATTATAGGGGGGCTATGGCTACTGGCAGATTATAGGGGACCTATGGCTACTGGCACATTATGGGGGGGCATATGGCTACAGGCACATTATAGGGGGGCCCTATGTGGCTACTGGCACATTATAGGGGGGCCCTATGTGGCTACTGGCACATTATAGGGGGGCCCTATCTGGCTACTGGCACATTATAGGGGGCACTATGGGGACATTAGCTCAACTGGGGATATTACAAGGGGGTATTTTGTGCACTGTCTATTATAAGGAGAATTATTTCTACTGGGGGGGTGGGGCATTATGGTGGGCTTTATTACTCCCCCATGGTATGACCCCCTAGTAGCAGCCCCAGCCTCTCCCTGCTCTGTGACCCCTCTGCCCCTTCTCCAAATCCTTATTATGAAATCTTTCTCATTAGGATAAAACACAACATCAGCTCCGCCGAGCCCCCGGCCAAAGCGTGGAAGTGGCGTCCGAGATCCCCAAGGGTCAAGTAACTGTAAGTTTTCAAATGAAATATGTTTATGTTATACAGTCATCAAGTGTCATGGGGGGGACACAGAGCAGCGCCCAGCGGGGAGGAGAGAATACACGGATGCACTGTATCAGCCAGAAAATGACACTTTCGGCATTATACCAAAAATGCAATTTTCGGCTGATGTGTTTCGGCGGCCGATATATCGGAGCATGCCTAGTTTATTTTGTTTTACGGTGTTCTAATTTACATGGCTGACGAAAGTGGGGGGGGGGGGGGCTCAGTGGGCCTCTGGGTGTTACTTGCCCCCTGGGCCAAAAGTTGCCAGTCAGCCCCTGGCCACAAGTGACCCCATTTTGGAAAGAAGACACCCCAAGGTATTCCGTGAGGGGCACGGCGAGTTCCTAGAATTTTTTATTTTTTGTCGCAAGTTAGCGTAAAATGATGATTTTTATTTTTTTTTCCTTATAAAGTCTCATATTCCACTAACTTGCGACAAAAAATAAAAAATTCTAGGAACTCGCCATGCCCCTCACGGAATACCTTGAGGTGTCTTCTTTCCAAAATGGGGTCACTTGTGGGGTAGTTATACTGCCCTGGCAATTTAGGGGCCCAAGTGTGTGAGAAGTAGTTTGCAATCAAAATCTGTAAAAAATGACCGGTGAAATCCGAAAGGTGCACTTTGGAATGTGGGTCCCTTTGCCCACCTAGGCTGCAAAAAAGTGTCACACATCTGGTATCGCCGTACTCAGGAGAAGTTGGGGAATGTGTTTTGGGGTGTCATTTTACATATAACCATGCTGGGTGAGAGAAATATCTGGGCAAAAGACAACTTTTCCCATTTTTTTATACAAAGTTGGCATTTGACCAAGATATTTATCTCACCCAGCATGGGTATATGTAAAATGACACCACAAAACACATTCCCTAGCTTCTCCTGAGTACGGCGATACCACATGTGTGACACTTTTTTGCAGCCTAGATGCGCAAAGGTGCCCAAATTCCGTTTAGGAGGGCATTTTTAGACATTTGGATCCCAGACTTCTTCTCACGCTTTAGGGCCCTTAAAAAGCCAGGGCAGTATAAATACCCCACATGTGACCCCACTTTGGAAAGAAGACACCCCAAGGTATTCAATGAGGGGCCTGGCGAGTGCATAGAATTTTTTTTTTGCATAAGTTAGCGGAAATTGATTATTTTTTTTTTTTTCTCACAAAGTCTCACTTTCCGCTAACTTGGGACAAAAATTTTAATCTTTCATGGACTCAATATGCCCCTCAGCAAATACCTTGGGGTGTCTTCTTTCCAGTTGTGTGGTGTTTGGTCAGTTGTGTGGTGTTTGTACTGCCCTGGCATTTGAGGGTCTCCGCAATCATTACATGTATGGCCAGCATTAGGAGTTTCTGCTATTCTCCTTATATTGAGCATACAGGTAATGAGATTTTTTTTTCCGTTCAGCCTCTGGGCTGAAAGAAAAAAAATGAACAGCACAGATTTCTTCATTCGCATCGATCAATGTGGATGAAAAAATCTCTGTCAAGAAAAAAAACAAAAGGAGGGGAAAGGCGTCTGCCAAGACATAGGAGCTCCGCCCAACATCCATACCCACTTAGCTCGTATGCCCTGGCAAACCAGATTTCTCCATTCACATCAATCGATGTGGATGATTAAATCATTGCCGGGAATTATTATATATTTTTTTTTATATATACAAAGTGTTTGCCAAAGCATAGGAACGCCGCCTCCTCCTCAGCTCGTATGCCTTGGCAAACGTATCTGTTACTGCAGAGTAGAAATCTCGTCTTGCAGCGCCGCATACACCGACTTGCGTGTAATCTGACAGCAGCGCAATGCTTCTGTCAGAATGCACATCAGTGCTGCAGCTAGTCGATCGGTTGGTCCACCTGGAAGGTAAAAAAAAAAAAAAGAAAAAAACCAGGCCGCAACGCAATAATTTTATTAACTTTGGAACAGAACATATAAACTTTAACTTTTTGAACTAAACATTAACCTTTTTGCTTACTGGTGTTTTTTTTTTTTTTTTTACCTTTATAGAACAAACCTCTCCTTCCCCATGGGTCAATGTGCAAAGCGCAAATCGCCCAAAGATGTGGCGAAGTGCGTTATGCACTTTGTCCCAGGTGAAAGGAGACGTTTGCAGCAGCTGTGTGAGTGAATGGGCCCTAATAGCCCTGTGTGCCTGTCCTGGTGAGATGATCCCTATGCTAGGTGTACCTGTGTGTGGTACTTCCGGAAACACTCCCCTAAGCATAGGGCAGGGTGGTCAGGACAGTCAGGACAGAAATAGCGGGTGTCACGCCTTATTCCACTCCTGCTACAGACACGACATCTTTTTCGGGGTGACGGTTGGGTTGAGGTACCAGCAACGACATTGGGGAAATGTCGCTCGTGTAGACGGCTAACTACACTGGTGGATGGGGCCACGGAACCTCCTGGGTACAGGAGGTTCTCAGTGATCTCTTCCTGAAATTTGAGGAAGGATCGTGTTCTCCCAGCCTTACTGTAGAGAACAAAACTATTATACAGAGCCAATTGAATTAAATATACAGACACCTTCTTATACTAGCGTCTGGTTCTGCGGGAAACTAAATACGGAGACAACATCTGGTCATTGAAGTCCACCCCTCCCATGTGAAGGTTATAGTCGTGGACTGAGAGGGGCTTTTCAATGACACGGGTTGCTCGCTCAATTTGTATTGTCGTGTCTGCGTGAATGGAGGAGAGCATGTAAACGTCACGCTTGTCTCTCCATTTCACCGCAAGCAGTTCTTCGTTACACAGTGCGGCCCTCTGCCCCCTTGCAAGACGGGTGCTAACGAGCCATTGGGGGAAGCCCGCGCGACTAGTTCGCGCGGTACCACAGGCACCAATCCGTTCTAGAAGCAAATGCCTAAAGAGGGCCACACTTGTGTAGAAATTGTCCACATAAAGATGGTACCAAGTCCCAGACTGTCTTCCCACTGCTCCCCAGGTAGTCAGGGCAACCGACCGGCTCCAGGGTCTGATCTTTTCCCTCATAGACACGAAATTTGTGGGTATAGCCTGTGGCCCTTTCACAGAGCTTATACAATTTGACCCCATACCGGGCGCGCTTGCTTGGGATGTATTGTTTAAAGCCAAGGCGCCCGGTAAAATGTATCAGGGACTCGTTTACGCAGATGTTTTGCTCAGGGGTATACAAATCTGCAAATTTCAGGTTGAAATGGTCTATGAGGGGCCGAATTTTGTGGAGCCGGTCAAAAGCAGGGTGGCCTCTGGGACGGGAGGTGCTGTTATCACTAAAGTGCAGGAAACGCAGGATGGTCTCAAATCGTGTCCTGGACATAGCAGCAGAGAACATGGGCATGTGATGAATTGGGTTCGTGGACCAATATGACCGCAATTCATGCTTTTTAGTTAGACCCATGTTGAGGAGAAGGCCCAAAAAAAATATAATTTCGGGAACTTGGACTAGTTTCCACCGGAAAGGCTGGGCATAAAAGCTTCCCGGGTTAGCGGTTATAAATTGTGTGGCATACCGATTTGTTTCTGCCACAACTAAGTCTAAGATCTCCGCAGTCAAGAACAGCTCAAAAAATCCCAGGGCCGAACCGATCTGAGCTGTCTCAACCCGAACTCCAGACTGGGCGGTGAAAGGGGGAACTACAGGTGCGGCTGAAGTTGGGGACAGCCAATCAGGGTTTGCCAGCACCTCAGGGATTCTAGGGGCTCTACGGGCACGTCTTTGCGGTGGCTGCGACGGGGTCACTACTGCACGTGCCACCGTACCAGCTTCAACTGCCCTTCTGGTGCTCGCTACTTCACCATGTTCTACGGCAGTGCTGGTACTAGGTCCAGGAAGGGCTGCGCTGCAGGTGTATGCCTCACCACGTAATCCGACAGCACCAGCCCCACTCTGCTGCTCTTGAAGCGGATCCTGCGCAACCTGCGGTCTAGCGACACGGGGCCGGGTACGCCTGGTGCTATCAGGGACCTCAGCCTCCTCGTCCGAACTTTGGGTCAGAGAGCCACTGCTTTCTACAGGTTCGTATTCTGACCCGCTAGATTCATCAGATGAGGGTTCCCATTCCTCATCCGACTGGGTCAGAAGCCTGTAGGCCTCTTCAGAAGAATACCCCGTTTGACATTTGGGCAAGTAAATTTAGGGGTATTCCCTGAGACTACCCAAGAAAAAAAAAGCAAGCCTGCCTGATTTTTTTATCGCCGCAGCGCGTGTAAAGTGAATGTGCAGTGATCAAAAAAATATATTTTTTGTCACTGCGGTCGGGCGGGCGTGGGTGAACGCACGTGTGGGCGACCGATCAGGCCTGATCGGGCAAACACTGCGTTTTGGGTGGAGGGCGAACTAAAGTGACACTAATACAATTATAGATCTGACCGTGATCAGTTTTGATCACTTCCAGATACTATAAAAGTACAAATGCTGATTAGCGATACGCTAATCAGCGAATAACGGACTGCGGTGCGGTGGGCTGGGCGCTAACTGATCCCTAAACTACCTAACCAAGGGGCCTAAACTATACCTAACGGTCAATACCAGTGGAAAAAAAAAAGTGACAGTTTGCACTGATCACTTTTTTCCTTTCACTAGTGATTGACAGGGGCGATCAAAGGGTTAATTGGGGTTCAGGGGGGTGATCTGGGGCTAGTATGTAGTGTTGGTGTACTCACTGTGTAGCCTGCTCCTCTGCTGGATCCAACCGACGAAAAAGGACCAGCAGAGGTGCAGGCCAGCCATATAACAGATCATATTTACAAATATGATCTGCTATCTGGCTTGTCATTGTTTTTTTTAAAAAATCAGCAACCTGCCAGCCGCGATCATTGGCTGGCAGGTTGCTGACGAAATGCTCCTTGACGAAATGCCGGCCCGCGATGCGCATGCGAGGGCTGGCTGTGACCGAAATCTCGCGTCTCGCGAGATGACGCACGGATGCGTCCAGGAGGAATAAATCAACCACCTCCCGGACGCATCCGTGCGTACAGCGGTCGGGAGGTGGTTAAAGGAAAAATACGTTGATTCAAATTTTCACGGTGTCATCAAATCCCCAAAAAGTTGGGACAAGTAGCAATAAGAGGCTTGAAAAGGTAAATTTGAGCATAACAAAGAGCTGGAAGACCAATTAACACTAATTAGGTCAATTGGCAACATGATTGGGTATAAAAAGAGCTTCTCAGAGTGGCAGAGTCTCTCAGAAGCCAAGATGGGTAGAGGATCACCAATTCCCACAATGTTGCGCAGAAAGATAGTGGAGCAATATCAGAAAGGTGTTACCCAGCGAAAAATTGCAAAGACTTTGCATCTATCATCATCAACTGTGCATAACATCATCCGAATATTCAGAGAATCTGGAACAATCTCCATGCGTAAGGGTCAAGGCCGTAAAACCATACTGGATGCCCGTGATCTCCGGGCCCTTAAACGACACTGCACCACAAACAGGAATGCTACTATAAAGGAAATCACAGAATGGGCTCAGGAATACCTCCAGAAACCATTGTCAGTGAACACAATCCACGTGCCATCCGCCGTTGCCAGCTGAAACTCTACAGTGCGAAGAAGAAGCCATTTCTAAGCAAGATCCACAAGCTCAGGCGCCAAATTTCTAAATTTCACTTTTTTAGCAGATTTTCTATTTTATTACTTTTTTATCTTTAACACATTAAGGGTTAACAGCCAAACAAAACTCAATATTTATTACTCTGATTCTGCGGTTTACAGACACACCCCACATGTGGTCGTAAACTGATGTAAGGGCGCACGGCAGGGCGCAGAAGGAAAGGAACACCGTATGGTTTTTGGAAGGCAGATTTTGCTGGATTGGTTTTCTGAACGCCATGTTTTTTATTTTTCTACCGATCGTCTTTTGCAGGGGCTCATTTTTTGCAGAAAGAGTTGAGGTTTTTATTGGTACAATTTTTGGGCACATAGGATTTTTTGATCATTCATCATTACACTTTATGGGACAAGGTGGCCCAAAAATTGGTTGTTTTGGAACAGTTTTTATTTTTTTTAATTTTTTTACAGCGTTCATCTGAGGGGTTAGGTCATGTGACAGTTTTATAGAGCAGATCGTTACGGACGTGGCAATACCCAATATGTATACTTTTTCTTATTTATTTAAGTTTTACACAATAATAGCATTTCTGAAACCAAAAAAATGATGTTTTAGTGTCTCCATAGTCTGAGAGCCATAGCTTTTTTTATGATGTGAGGGATCATGTGATCGCAGGTCCTGCACAAAGTGAAACAAAGTACAGGATTCGCACGTAATTGGATTTGTAAATGGCAGGAGTAAGGCTACTTTCACACTTGCGTTCGGAGCGGATCCGTCTGGTGTCTGCACAGACGGATCCACTCCTATAATACAGACGATGGGATCCGTTCAGAACGGATCAGTCTGCATAATATTTCAGAAAAAATTCTAAGTGTGAAAGTTAGTCAGACGGATCTGTCCAGACTTTACATTGAAAGTCAATGGGGGACGGATCCGTTTGAAATTGAGCCATATTGTGTCAACTTCAAACGGATCCATCCCCATTGACTTACATTGTAAGTCTGGACAGATCCGTTTGCCTCCGCACGGCCAGGCGGACACCCAAACGCTGCCAGCAGCGTTCGGGTGTCCGCCTGCTGAGCGGAGGCCAAACTGTGCCAGACTGATGCATTTTAAGCGGATCCACATCCACTCAGAATGCATTGGGGCAGTACGGATGCGTTCGGGGCTGCTTGTGAGAGCCTTCAAACGGAACTCACAAGCGGAGCCCCGAACGCTAGTGTGAAAGTAGCCTAAGTATAATGCAAAAAAGAAGAGGGAGCAGAATAAAGGAAAAAGTCTAGATGTAACACCCAAATAGCATTTGTTTATTCAGGCCATTAGGGACAAAAGTTCTCAATTCATAGATCCCCCACACTTCACGCTGCAAAACTTTTCTCTCCCAGTCACCCCCTCTAACTGGGGGGGGGGGGGGTACTTGTTGGTCTCTAATTAACAGTGTATACGCACCTTGTATGCTACTGGTATTCATATCACCATTCACAGTGGTGGGGGTTATTTTATTGATTGATTTAATAAACTTTTGAAAGGGTCACCACATATATTTTTGTTCACCTGAGGGGTTAGGTCATGTAGTATTTTTATAGAGCAGGTTGTTACGGCCGCGGCGATACCCAATATATATACCTTTTTTTAATTTATTTACGTTTTACACAATAACAGCATTTTTAAAACAAAAAAAGTCATGTTTTAGTGTCGCCTTAGTTTGAGAGCGATATTTTTTTTTTTTGGGGGGGGGGGGGCGATTCTCATAGGTATGGGCTAATTTTTGGTGGGATGAGGTGACTGTTAGCTTGGTACCATTTTGATCGCTTGGTGTTGCACTTTTAGTGATGTAAGGTGACAAAAAAAATTGTTTATTTAGCACAGTTTTAATTTTTTTTTTTTTACGGTGTTCACCTTAGGGGTTAGGTCTTGTGATATTTTTATAGAGCCGGTCGATACGGATGCAGCAATACCCGATATGTCTAATTTTCTTTTTTTTCCCCTATTTTTTACAATAATTTTTTTACTTTGCTTTTTTTTTCTACTTCAAACTTAATTTTTTTCTTGAAAACATTTTTTTTCCCTTTATTTTTTGTCCCACTCTGAGACTTCAACTTTTGGGGGTCTGATCCCCTTTACAACGCATCATAATACTTCTGTATTGTAATGCATTGGCTGTAATACACTTACAGCCTGCTTCCTGTGAGATCAAGGGTCTGGATCTCACAAGCTCTTCTGGAAGGCAGCCACGATGCCTAAGGAAGGCATCGGACTGCATTCCCTGCCATCGGGTCCCTGTCACAGCAGCATGGGAACCCGATGGCCACCCCGCACATGTCTGAAGCCCACACTGCTGCGATCGTGGCGATGTCGGCACATACAGCAGGGGTCCGTCTATCAGTGACTGCCAGACCCCTGCCGCTGATTGGGTGGGCGCAACTCCTTCACCTGCTCGATCACCATGATGTACAAGTACTTCTCTGGGCTTTAAAGAGGTTCTGCAGTTTTTTTAAACTGATGATCTATCCTGTGGATAGATCATCGGCATTTGATCGGTGGGAGTCAGACACCCGGGACCCCTGCCGATCAGCTGTTTGAGAAGGCAGCGGCGCTGGCAGTAGTGCTGCAGCTTTCTCTGCTGTTTACCGCAAGCCCAGTGACGTCACGACTAGCATCAATGGCCTAGGCTAAGCTCCATTTAAGTGAGCAGAGCTTAGCCTCGCCCAGGCCATTGATACTAGTCGTGACGTCGCGTGGCCTGCAGTAAACAGAAAGAAGGCCGCGGCGCCACGGCCTTCTCAAACAGCTGATCGGCAGAAGCTGCTGATCTATCCAGAGGATAAATCATCAGTTTAAAAAACTGCAGAACCCATTTAAGTCACGTCAAGAGATGACACACATGTACGTCATTGGGCGTTAAATCACTTCTTTATGTTTATCTTCATCCTTCAACTTCCTCTTCAAAGAGGGACCAGGAAAAGGGGGTTGTTTAATATAATCATTATAAAACTAGCGGAGGTATATAAGACACGTAAGAAGACGCGTACCATAACTCCCATCTTTGCGACACCTGGGAACGAGCCAAAATGTATATATATACATTCATGCTGCATATATTGATTTACTTTTAATTCCGAGATATTTGGGGTGACAAGCAGTCTCGAAGAGGTAGCAATTAGTTTCCGTGCCACCGTTAAGACCCTCGCCACTACCCAGCGATGAGTGTGCGAAAGGGCCCCCAACCCGAAAGTATAGATAGTGATGGGGAAGAGGAGAGAGGAAACCCAGCAACCGTAGATAGAGGTTTGAAGACTTCCTTCCAGAAAGGAGATACAATGGGGAAATTCCATCACATGTGGATCGGAGTACCCCTCTCTCTACAAGCCCACCAACAATAGGGGATGTATATAGGATCCATATGTGCTATACAGGCCAGGGTTAGGTACAAACGGAGTTGGATTTTCCAGTTTAGCTCAGCTTGATTGATACAATTGGAGCCAGCCACCGCCCAGTGAAAGGCATCTTGCCATTCTCCGATCGTCCTTTCACAGCCCAGCTTCTCTTCCTATTTCACCATAAAACCAGATTTTCTATCCAGAGTGGAGCCTAGGGTTTGATATGCAGTAGAGAGGCCCTTCCCCGGGCTTCTCTGCCTACTAAAGGTCCTACAGGTCTTAGTGTTCCTAGATGACTGGTCCCACACCTATCTCCTAAACAGAGCCCAGCAAAGTGGTGGCTGGAGGACGCTGGTCTGGCCACCACCAGTTTGTCACAGTGGCTGAGGTAAAGTATGGAGCTGGCCGCCGTAGGGAGCCTACTCAGTAGATACCAGCTTTATCATACAGCGGGCACCCAGCCCCAATGACAGGGAACAGCGATAAAGCTGTCGGTATGACTCTGTAGAAGTAAGGCCTTATTCACACGTCAGTTATTTGGTCAGTGATTTTGAGCTATAACCAGGGGCGGCTCTAAACACAGAACAGGTGCAGATCTTTCCCTTATACCTTATGTCTGTGCAGTCTCCAATCCTGGTTTTGGCTCATAATCACTGAACAAAACACTGACGTGTGAATAAGGCCTAAGATGAAGCAGAGGCACACAGCATTATAAATCACGATAATGCTGTGCTCTCCTGCAAGTCCAGAACGGAGGGTCACGCTCACACACGGAGTGCGACTCCTGCAATGGACTTTCTTGTGTGAAACAGCCCTAATAGATCTCTATTAGGCCTCTTTCACACGAACGTCTGCACTCCGTGACCGTATTGCGGATCTGCAATACACAGGCACCGTTCCGTGGGCATTCCGCATCACGAATGCGAATCCATTCACTTGAATGGGTCCGCAAATCCGGACAAGCGGAACCACACTGTGGAGTGCTTCCGTGGGGTTTCTTCCCGTACTTCCGTTCCGCAAAAAGATAGAACATGCAACTTGTGGTCCGCAGCAAGGCCACAGGGCGTACATGTTCATGTGCAAGAGGCCTTAGGGTGAATGGGACAAAAAAAAAGATTCCAAAAATGATAGCCCCCTTTAAGGGGTTAAAAGTTAAAAATAAGGTTTTACATATAAAACAAAAATCAGGTATTGCTGCATCTGAAAATGTCTGAACTATAAAAATATTTTTAAAAATTTCCTGTGCAGTGAATGCCGTAATGGAAAAAATGTATACACGATTTGCCATTTTTTACAGATCTTTTCTCCCCCCCCAAAAAAAACTGAACAGTGATCAAAAAGAAGTACGTATAACTAAAAACTACAGTTCGTCCAACAAAAAACAAGCCCTCATACAGTTCTGTGGACAGAAATATAAAAAAAAGTTATGGCTGTCAGAAAATGGCGATGCAAACACAATTTAGATATTTTTTTCAAAGGTTTTAGTTTTTTTAAAGTAGTAAAACAAAAAAACAAAAAAAAACTATACAAATTTGGTATTGTAGGGAAACTGCAAGTTCACAGTTTTTGGTAAACTGCCTGTCTGCTACAGCAGGAGATGCTATCTGGACACTGCTGGGTTGGACCTAGCAGAGCCACAATAGCTGTTTAACCCCAGCCCGACGACATAATGCATTCAAAAGTGACTGCATAAGAAAGGAGCTCTGGGCCACTCTCCCCGAGATACTTGACCTATACATTAGAATATGCAAACATATAATTTACATTGAGCAGTGTCACATATAGCGCAAGGAATGTGGTCGGGCTTGTTCTGTGCGAGGTGCATGGTCTACACTTCATGAAAGACATGACAGGACTGTTGCTAGCTGTACACAATATGGGAGTCAGCGCACACCCGGACATCGGAAATACAGGGATGTCACTATGTCTCTGTGTGTACTCTGCACACATACATGTGTCAACACCTGCGCAAACACCAAATTCTCCAATGTGGCCGTGAATGTGAACCTGGGGCGAGCGGAAAGGGAGGCACAGACTGGTCCGTGGGGACAGTAAAGCTGCTTATTGACGACCACAATATGCCACATATCGTGTATCAAGAATAAGATTCTGTCCCATCAGAATAAGGGCTGCACGTTTTCGGTCCGTAAAACATGGATACCGGGCGTCCTGTCCTTGTCTGTAATGCGGACAATAATAGGACATGTTCTATTTTTTCTATAAGAAAAAGGAATGCACACTGAGTAAATTCCCTTTTTTATGCGGACCCATTGAAGTGAATGGATCCACATAAAACCTGCAAAAAAAATAAATAAGGCAAGGAAACAAAAAAAAAAAATACATTTGTGTGCATGAGCCCGCCCGAAAGAAGACAAACGTATAGCAATCAAAACCTTTGTGGAGGATTTCATGGCCTTGTTGGAATGCACCCCCCTCAGTCTTGGTACTAGTTATCTGGCTCCTGTACATAGCCATATTACACCCATGGAAGTGCCAGTGGAAAAAAGGACAAACCACTACTGAAAGCAATGGTATCTGGTTCACCAGAATGCTCAAATCCATACCGGAATTCCACAGGACCCCATTATAAATACTCACCCAATCTTCCTCACAGCCAATTCCCACCCTCCAGTGTTTGCAACCCCGTTCATAAGGAAAGGTTTTGGACTATTTTTAAAGCGTCACCCAGCTCTTACTAAGGGTACATTCACACGATCAGATGTATTTTGTGGATTAAAAGGCAGTCGTGTGAATGGGGCCTAAGGCAAGGCCTCCACATAGCTGTGTAGTGGACAGAGCTCATCAATGCAACAATGTAATAACTACCGAATGCTAGGCGAATGCTAATGAGCGATTCAATTATGGAAGCGTTCATTATCACCGGGAAGCGGTGAAGGCTCTGAACTCACCGCTTCCTTGTCCTCCGCTCAGCTGTGCTGTGCAGGGGCTGCACACAGCGTGCGGGCACTCTGTGACCTCACGCTGTGCGAGAGTTTACAGCACAGCTGACAGCAGGAGGATAAAGTGCGCGGGGGTGAGGAGCGGAGGCGTCCAGGAGCAGGAAGGGTAAGTGGTTTCTTTATTTTATGTTTTGAGGCTGCTGGGCTCTGAACTGAGAGGCATGGGGGTCATCTGAGGTATTATTAGGGCTGTGAGCTGATTAACATTGGAAGTCTGTTGGTCTGACCTGAGGTCTAATGAAAAATAATATTTTCCCCCTGTAAAACATAGGTGCATCTTATTAGCCGCTGCATCTTATAGGGCGAAAAATACGGTAGCTCACTCCATTACAAGATTGATGCAGCTGTGTAGTTCCAGTGACAGAGCTACGCCCAAACAGGGGTGCAGGGTATCTGACCACCAGCGAGCAACTAGTGGTGGTCCAGAGGACAGCAGGCCATCACTTGGTAAAAGCTGTATAATCCCATTTGCAAAAAAAAAAAAAAAAAGACAAAATCAAGACAAGAGACATTGAGAAAACATTTTACTTTCTACATTCAACTGAATTACAGATAATCTTGCTTATATAAAGGAGCTGAAGAGTATATCTGTATGGGAGGGCACAGACTTTAAAGCTTATGTACACCTTAGGGGGCAATTTTTATTATTGCATTTTACTCATTTTGGGCTAAAAATAATTTTCTTAAATTGGTTCAGCCATTTCTGAGATGCAAGAGTTAAAGGGAACCTGTCACCATGAAAATACTAAATAATCCATAGGCAGCACATTATACAGCAGAAGGAGCTGAGCAGTTTGATGTATAGTTTTTTGGGAAAATTTAAGATTACATTTACCGGTAATCACTTTTCCATAAGCCCATGACAGCACCCTTGAGAGACCGCCTCCATCCAGGACAGGAAACAGGAACTTTCGTGGAGAGCTCATAAGGAGGAGCATGGCCCCAGACCACCAGTTAATCGCAAGAACTTGTCCTAGACCACACTCTTACACACATTTTTTTTATTTTTTTTCCTTTTTGTATATATGATTAATTTTTTTTCCTTTTTTTTTATTTTTTTAAATTAGTATTAATTCTATATAGGGTGGGAATAAACCCGGGTGCTGTCATGGGCTTATGGAAAAGTGATTACCGGTAAATGTAATCTTAAATTTCCCTTACGCCCATGACCGCACCCTTGAGAGACGACTAGAATAGAAATCCCTTTATTTTTTAGGGTGGGACTACTGCCTGGAGGACTTTCCTACCGAAGGCTAGTTGTTCTCTAGTGCCTAGGTCTAATCTGTAGTGACGAAAGAAGGTGCCGGGCGACTGCCATGTGGCTGCTCTACAAATCTGTTCTAAGGTAGCGTCGGCCCTTTCTGCCCAAGTGGTGGAAACTGATCTTGTGGAATGAGCACCAAAACCCCCCGGGGAGCCTTTCCAGCTGAAGAATAGGCCAAATTAATGGCTCTCACGATCCATCTGGAAAGGGTTTTAGTAGAGGCTGGGAGACCCTTATTTTTCCCACTAAATTGAATGAAAAGTTTTGAGGTTTTCCTCCACTGACTAGTGACCTCTAGATAATGGGATAGGCATCTTTTTACATCTAAACAGTGCAGTTTTTCCTCTTTTTAATTTCTCGGATTTTGACACAGGGAAGGAAGGATAATGTCCTGTGTTCTATGAAACATAGAAACCACTTTCGGTAAGAAGGAAGGGTCTGGTTTAATGAGTACCCTATCATCTAGGATGTTAGTGTAAGGTGGCGAAGTAGAAAAGGCCGAAATCTCACCAACCCTCCTTGCTGAGGTAATTGCCACAAGAAACGCTGTTTTGAAGGACAAGATTTTTATGGGTAACTGTTTAAGTGGCTCAAAGGGAGGCTCTGTGAGGCTAGTGAGGACCAAGTTGAGGTCCCAGGGGGGAACTGAAGGTCCAGATATAGGTCTAAGCCAGCTGATGGCTTTAAAAAGGGGTGGTTAGCGATGGGAGAATCAAAGAATGCACTCAAAGCGGATACCTGTACTTTAAGAGTACTTGGCCTCAAATTCTTTTCATGACCGGCTTGCAGAAAATCTAAGACCTTATACATAGGTGGGGGATTTAAAGGATTCACCGGATCTTTGGCAAACTTCTGGAAGGTGTTCCAAATTCTGAGATAAATAGAAGAGGTGATGTCCTTTCTGCAGGATAGCAAAGTGGAAACTACTTTCTTGGAGAGTCCTCTACTTTCTAGGATTTCCCCCTCAAGAGCCATGCTGTTAAGTGTAACTGCCTCACACTCGGATGGTTGACTGGTCCTTGGGACAGAAGGTCTTGCCTCTCCGGGAGAATCCAAGGGTCTGTCAAGGATAGCTTCAACCAGGTGAACCAGGTTCTTCTGGGCCAGAATGGAGCAATTAAGATCACTGTCGTTCTTTCTTGTCTCAACTTCTGTAAGAATCTTGGAAGAAGTCTTAACGGAGGAAAGGCGTAGAGGAGCTGGTTCGGCCAATGAAGGGAGAAGGCATCTATCCCTGTTGGTGAATCTCTCGCGCTGAGGGAAAAGAAAAGATGACACTTTCTGTTTTCTCTGGTAGCAAATAAGTCCAGATGAGGGCGACCCCAAAGTTGAATTATTTGATCGAAGACCATTTGATTCAGACACCATTCCCCCTGGTCTAGTGTATTTCTGCTTAAGAAATCTGCCACCTTGTTTTCTGTACCTTTTTAGATGTACTGCCATAAGGGACGGAACAGAAGGAATTATAAGGGAAAAGATATCCGTTGTTAGTTAACTGCATAAGATTTTCTGATCTGGTTCCTCCTTGCTTGTTCAAATAGGAGACAACTGTGGTGTTCACGGAAAAACTTTTATAGCCTTTCCCTGAAGTAAAGGAAGAAACTCTTTTAAGGCGAGAAAAAACGCTCTCAGTTCCCTCATGTTTTGGGAGTCTAGACTCTGCTCTCTTTCCCAAACACCTTGTCTTAAGTACCCTTGGCAACAGGCCCCCCAACCGGAAGGACTTGCGTCGGTGGTAAGGGTAACAAAATTTTGTTGGATCCAAGGGAGCCCCTGGGACAGGTTTACAGGATTCAGCCACCAGTGAAGAGACTGGATCACTTGGGGGGTGAGTGTGAGGGGTGTATCTAATGGGCGGAGGGTACCCTGCCATTCCTTCAGAATTTGCCACTGTAGGGGTCTGGAGTGAAGATGGCTCCAACTGACCGCTGGTATAGTGGAAGTCATTCTGCCCAAGACCGCCATTGCTTGTCTGATAGTAGGGTTTTTTGTAGATACCAGCGACTGAACCTGTTGTATTAATCTCTGAATCTTGTCTTGGGGTAGGATACAGAGTAGTTTCTTTGAGTCCAGCATCATTCCCAGAAAGACACGAACTTGGGAAGGTATTAGATGTGATTTTTCCCTGTTTATTTGCCAGCCGAGGTCTTCTAGGATCTGCACTACTTTTTTGAGGTGTACTTCGAGAAGGGATTCTGACTCTGCTACCACCAGGAGATCGTCTAGGTAAGGAATCACTAGAATGTCTCTTTCCCTTATATGAGCCATGACTTCTGCCATGACTTTCGTGAAAAGTCTGGGAGCTTGAGAAATCCCAAAGGGGAGGGCTGTATATTGTAGGTGCTGAATGTGACCTCCTATTGAAACAGCGACTCTGAGGAATTTTTGACAGTCTAGCTGAATAGGGATGTGATAGTACGCATCTCTTATATCTATCGTAGCCATGAAACAGCCCCTGAAAAGATGTTTTAAAACTGATTGGATCGACTCCATTCAGAATTTTTTGTAAGAGAGGGACTGATTTAAATCTTTTAGATTTATGATAGTTCTGAATGTTCCATCCGGTTTGGGAACCAGAAAAAGGGAAGAGTAGAAACCCCTGCCTCTCTCCGCCTCCGGAATTAGAACATTTTTTCGAAGTAAGGATGCAATCTCCTGTTGTAAAGCTAGATTTTTTCCCGAGTTTCCTAGAAAATTTGTAGACTCCGGCCGGCGGCTCCTAGAGGAGACTTACGCCGGAACAGGTAACCCCACTTCGAAATAATTCTCAGGGGCCCTGCAGCCTAACCTTCTTCTTTTCTCCACGAACCGTCTCTGTCTAGGACAGGAAACAGGAACTGGTGGTCTTGGGGCCATGCTCCTCCTTATGAGCTCTCCACGAAAGTTCCTGTTTCCTGTCCTGGATGGAGGCGGTCTCTCAAGGGTGCTGTCATGGGCGTAAGGGAAAGATTCAGTAGAATCTGTATTTCATGCATTTAAACTGTAACTGCCATTCTATTTTTATTTGTGTAATGTATAGGGGCAGTGATACTAACCATTTTTTTTATACTTTAGTTACTGAAATTGTACATTTCTATTAGATAAATAGCTCTAAAGTGGCCCATTTGAGCCTTAGCAATGCTCCTGTCTTCTGTTTACATAACTGTGGAGACTTGCTAGCACTGAATGTGTTATGTAAACAGAAGACAGAGGAGCGTTGCTAAGGCTCAAAATGGGCCACTTTAGAGCTATTTATCTGTCACGGATGGTGTTGCAGAAAACTAGAAATAACAAAGATCCAACTGACTTGATCCCAAACTAAGGAACATATGGGTAAGCCCTATAAAAGCCCTAGAGTTCTCCCTGACTGCTCAGTCCATGCAAAGATCTTAATGATAGAAAATTGCATGCCCTCGTACCTAGACTGAGTGACACCTGAAAACCCTACAATAGTGAGGGGACACGACCACCGGCTCCCTGCATTTAATACGGAGGGAGTCAGGGTCACCAAGAATCAAGCCAACAGGAAAACACAAATAAAGGAAAAGACTTACAAAGGAACCAGCAGTAGCAGCAACTAGCAGTGAGCACAATCCAGGAAGTTGTATAAACCGCAAAGTGATGCAGTATGGGAGGGGATATGCAAAGGGATGCAATCAGTGCAACTAGATGACAGCTGAGAAAGGGAAACGAGATGACAAAACGAAACCAAAACAAAAGAACCTCAAGCAAGAGGTACTGAAGAACGTCTGTCAGAGCTTCTCAGAGATCTGGCGGTGACATTATCTAATAGAAATGTACAATTTCAGTAATTCAAGTATATTACAAAAATGGTTAGAATCACTGGCCCTATACATTACAAAAATAAAAATAGAATGGCAGTTACACTTTAACCACTTCAGCCCTGCTAGCTGAAACCCCCTTCATGACCAGAGCACTTTTTACACTTCGGCACTACACTCCTTTCACCGTTTATCGCTCGGTCATGCAACTTACCACCCAAATGAATTTTACCTCCTTTTCTTCTCACTAATAGAGCTTTCATTTGGTGGTATTTTATTGCTGCTGACATTTTTACTTTTTTTGTTATTAATCAAAATCTAAATGACATTTTTCACTTTCAGCTGTAAAATTTTGCAAAAAAAACGACATCCATATATAAATTTTTCGCCAAATTTATTGTTCTACATGTCTTTGATAAAAAAAAAATGTTTGGGCAAAAAAAAAAAATGGTTTGGGTAAAAGTTATAGCGTTTACACACTATGGTACAAAAATGCGAATTTCCGCTTTTTGAAACGGCTCTGATTTTCTGAGCACCTGTCATGATTCCTGAGGATCTACAATGCCCAAACAGTAGAAAAACCCCACAAATGACCCCATTTCGGAAAGTAGACACCCTAAGGTATTCGCTGATGGGCATAGTGAGTTCATAGAACTTTTTATTTTTTGTCACAAGTTAGCGGAAAATGATGATGATTTTTTCTTTTTTTTTTTTTCTTACAAAGTCTCATATTCCACTAACTTGCGACAAAAAATAAAAAATTCTAGGAACTCGCCGTGCCCCTCACAGAATACCTTGGGGTGTCTTCTTTCCAAAATGGGGTCACTTGTGGCGTAGTTATACTGCCCTGGCAATTTAGGGGCCCTAATGTGTGAGAAGAACTTTGCAATCAAAATGTGTAAAAAATGACCGGTGAAATCCGAAAGGTGCACTTTGGAATATGTGCCCCTTTGCCCACCTTGGCAGCAAAAAAGTGTCACACATCTGGTATCGCCGTACTCAGGAGAAGTTGGGGAATGTGTTTTGGGGTGTCATTTTACATATACCCATGCTGGGTGAGAGAAATATCTTGGCAAAAGACAACTTTGCCCATTTTTTTTATACAAAGTTGGCATTTGACCAAGATATTTTTCTCACCCAGCATGGGTATATGTAAAATGACACCCCAAAACACATTCCCCAACTTCTCCTGAGTACGGCGATACCAGATGTGTCACACTTTTTTGCAGCCTAGATGCGCAAAGGGGCCCAAATTCCTTTTAGGAGGGCATTTTTAGACATTTGGATCCCAGACTTCTTCTCACACTTTTGGGCCCCTAAAAAGCCAGGGCAGTATAAATACCCCACATGTGACCCCACTTTGGAAAGAAGACACCCCAAGGTATTCAATGAGGGGCATGGTGAGTTCCTAGAATTTCTTATTTTTTTGCATAAGTTAGCGGATATTGATTTTTTTTTAGTTTTTTTCTCACAAAGTCTCACTTTCCGCTAACTTAGGACAAAAATTTAAATCTTTCATGGACTCAATATGCCCCTCAGCGAATACCTTGGGGTGTCTTCTTTCCGAAATGGGGTCACATGTGGGGTATTTATACTGCCCTGGCTTTTTAGGGGCCCTAAAGCGTGAGAAGAAGTCTGGAATATAAATGTCTAAAAATGTTTACGCATTTGGATTCCGTGAGGGGCATGGCGAGTTCATGTGAGATTTTATTTTTTGACACAAGTTAGTGGAATATGAGACTTTGTAAGAAAAAACAAAAACAAACAAAAAGTTTCCGCTAACTTGGGCCAAAAAAAATGTCTGAATGGAGCCTTACAGGGGGGGTGATCAATGACAGGGGGGTGATCAATGACAGGGGGGTGATCACCCATATAGACTCCCTGATCACCCCCCTGGTAAGGCTCCATTCAGACGTCCGTATGACTTTTACGGATCCATGGATCGGATCCGCAAAACACATGCGGACGTCTGAATGGAGCCTTACAGGGGGGGGCGATCAATGACAGAGGGGTGATCACCCATATAGACTCCCTGATCACCCCCCTGTAAGGCTCCATTCAGACGTCCGTATGATTTTTTACGGATCCACGGATACATGGATCGGATCCGCAAAACACATGCGGACGTCTGAATGGAGCCTTACAGGGGGGGGGGGGGTGATCAATGACAGAGGGGTGATCACCCATATAGACTCCCTGATCACCCCCCTGTAAGGCTCCATTCAGACGTCCGTATGATTTTTTACGGATCCACGGATACATGGATCGGATCCGCAAAACACATGCGGACGTCTGAATGGAGCCTTACAGGGGGGTGATCAATGACAGGGGGGTGATCAGGGAGTCTATATGGGGTGATCAACCCCCTGTCATTGATCACCCCCCTGTAAGGCTCCATTCAGACGTCCGCATGTGTTTTGCGGATCCGATCCATGTATCAGTGGATCCGTAAAAATCATGCGGACGTCTGAATGGAGCCTTACAGGGGTGTGATCAATGACAGAGGGGTGATCAATGCAGGGGGTGATCAGGGAATCTATATGGGTGATCACCCGCCTGTCATTGATCACCCCCCTGTAAGGCTCCATTCAGACGTCCGTATGTGTTTTGCGGATCCGATCCATGTATCAGTGGATCCGTAAAAATCATGCGGATGTCTGATTACAGGGGGGGTGATCAATGACAGAGGGGTGATCAATGACAGGGAAGTGATCAGGAAGTCTATATGCGTGATCACCCCCCTGTAAGGCTCCATTCAGACGTCCGTATGCGTTTTGCGGATCCGATCCATGTATCCGTAAAAATCATACGGACGTCTGAACGGAGCCTGACAGGGGGGTGATCAGGGAGTTTATATGGGGTGATCATGGGTTTATAAGGGGTTAATAAGTGACGGGGGGGTGTAGTGTAGTGTTTGGTGCGACTGTACTGAGCTACCTGAGTCCTCTGGTGGTCGATCCTAACAAAAGGGACCACCAGAGGACCAGGTAGCAGGTATATTAGACGCTGTTATCAAAACAGCGTCTAATATACCTGTTAGGGGTGAAAAAAATCAGATCTCCAGCCTGCCAGCGAGCGATCGCTGCTGGCAGGCTGGAGATCCACTCTCTTACCTTCCGTTCCTGTGAGCGCGCGCGTCTGTGTGCAGGGCCGCCACCTCCGGACCGCACATCTGCGTTAGGCGGTTCGGAGGTGGTTAAAGGGAACCTGTCACCTCCAAAAAACCATCCCAAGCCGCCAGCAGTACCTGCTGACAGCAGCATGTTTACGACAATAATTTTCTTCCTGAAGGCCAATGCAGCTAAATCTCAGAAAACTTTATTTTATCCCCTGCCGGCGCACTTCTCTAGTCATGCTTAAAGTCAAGGGGGCAGCGGCCTCCTTTCTTCAAGTCAAGATAACCATGCCCCCTTCCCTGTGACCGTATGCGGAAACATTCATTTCAATGGGTTTGCAAAAAAAAAAAAAAAAAACGGAAGATACTCTGTGTGCATTTCGTTTCTGTATGTCCGTTATGCGAAAAAAATAGAACTATTATTGTCCGCATTATGGACAAGGAAAGTACTGTTCTATTAGAGGCCAGCTGTTCCACAAAATATGGAATGTACATGTACGTCATCTGTATTTTTTGTGGACCGCAGTCGTGTGAGGCCTTATGTGCCCGCATTGCTGGGAAAGATTACGTTTTACTATATTAAATGAACTTTTAGGAGCAATGGAGCAGTTGCCAATACACCTGTCATAGAAGCTCTGCTCTCTCTGCAACTATCCCACCCTCTCCACTGACAGGACCAGGCAGCGAAAACGTGAGCCTCTAGGTGTAATCTTCAGTTGCCCCTAGAGTCTCATTTGCATATATTAAAACTTCATTTTTCTCAGCAATATGGATACATATGAACATGGGACTAACACAGATGCCTTCAGCTGCCAAGTGCATATGTAATAGGCCAGCCAGTTTCATAGGTACAAATCTGCTGACAGATGCCCTTTAAATTCCTGCTCATTCTAGGTTTTGAAGTCAAGGGGGTCCTATCAGTGATTGACAGCCTTCCCTCTATGACTGTGTATACCAATGGTCAGCAACCTTCGGCACTCCAGCTGTTGTGAAACTACAATTCCCAGCATGCTCCATCCATTTCTGTGGGAGTTCTGAGAAGAGCAGAGCAAGTATGCATGCATGCATGCATGCTGGGAGTTGCAGTTTCACAACAGCTGGAGTGCCGGAGGTTGCCTACCCCTGGTGTATACAGAGATAGCTGTCAATCACTGATAGCATGGCCCCCTTGACATAAAAGCCCAGAATTAGGACAGATATAAAAGTATAAATGACAAGTTATACTAAATCTTTTCCCATTAAACTATATAGAAATGTGCTCAGCTCCTCCTGCTCTATAACGATACCATCTTCAATGGTGACAGGTTCCCTGTAAAACACCAGCCCGATTGCAGTCCCTTCTGTTTTCTGTAGGCTCTTATCTCTGACCTCCTAAACATTATAGCTCAATCCAATATCAAACTGATAAGAGTATGGCTTAAATGTGTTTATGAGGTCAGGGGGTCAGAGATAAGAGCCACAGAAAGCAGAACTGACTGCCTGCAATCAGACTGCTGGTTTAAGGCTACTTTCACACTGGCGTTTTGATTTCCGTTCAGGGATCTCACAAGCGATCCAAAACGGATCAGTTTTGCCCTAATGCATTCTGAATGGAAAAGGATCCGCCCAGAATGCATCCGTTCCGTTTCCATTCCACTTTGGAGTCGGACACCACAACAATGCTTGCAGCGTTTTGATGTCCATCTGACGAAACTGAGCCAAACGGATCCGTTCTGACACACAATGTAAGTCAATGGGAGCGGATGTGTTTTCACTGACAATATAAAACGGATCTGTCCCCTATTGACTTTCAATGGTGTTGGCCATGTTACAGATAATACAAACTGATCCGTTCTAAACAGATGCATGCAGCCTAAGGACCCTTTCACACAGGCGAGAATTCCGTGCGGGTGCAATGGCGAGGTGAACACATTGCACCTGCACTGAATACAGACCCATTCACTCCAATGGGGCTGTGCACATGAGCGGCGATATTCACGCATCACTTGTGCGTTGCGTGAAAATCACAGCATGCTCTATATTGTGCATTTTTCACACAACGCAGGCCCCACAAAAGTGAATGGGGCTGCGTGAAAATCGTAAGCATCTGCGAGCAAGTGCGGATGCGGTGCGATTTTCACACATGGTTGCTAGGAGACGATCAGGATGGGGACCCGTTAATTATTATTTTCCCTTATAACATGGTTATTAGGGAAAATAATAGCATTCTGAATACAGAATGCATAGTAAAAGAGGAATGGAGGGGTTAAAAAAATTCAACTCACCTCATTCACTTGTTCACGAAGTCCCGCTCGTCTTCTTTCTTCTTCTTTGAGGACCTGGGAGGAAAAGGACCTTTGACGACATCACCATGTTGATGGACCATGTGATGAGCACAGTGAAGATCCTTTTCCTCCCGGGTCCTCAAAGAAGAAGAAAGAAGACGAGTCGGGCTTCGCGAACAAGTGGATAAGGCGAGTTTAATTTATTTTATTTTTTAACCCCTCATCCTTAATTTACTATGCATTCGGTATTAAGAATGCTATTATTTTCCCTTGTAACCATGTTATAAGGAAAAATAATAAGCTCCACACAACACCGATCCCATGGGTCTGGGTACCAAACATGCCGATTTTTATCATGCGCATGCAAAATGCATTAAAATGCTTTGCACCCGCATCTTTTTCCGCAACGCCCGTGTAAAAGATTCCTTAACACTTGCCTCTCAGAAATAAAGACCAGATGCAAAAACTACTTTCGGCCAACATGAGCGAAATGCAATGCAATCTTAGGATCAATCAATATCAGATTGGCGGGATTTGCAGCAGCTGCAGTGCGCCAGAAACAGGCACAGCTCCTTTCACACCGGAGCTATCGAGTGCCATTGCGCTTCTCTATTGTTGAGCAAAGCAGGTTTGGACTGCTCTATCCGAACCCGATTCATTCCTAATATGAGCTCTGTACAGCATTACAATGTATGGGCTCCGCTGAGGCAATCTTCTTATCGCCACCAGTAACGCAAGACTTGCTTAGTCTAGTGCCTGGACCGCTACAGTTAGGCCCCTTGCAGACGAGCATGTGCGGATTAGGTCCAGATGCGTTGCGAATGCGTTCAGTGAAAAATGCGCGATTTCACAAAGGCCTCATGCACACGATCGTTTAGTTTTTTTGCGGTCCGCAAAACACGGAAGAAGCCCGTGTACCTTCCGCTATTTGCAGAACGGAACAGGCGGTCCATTGTAGAAACACCAATTCTTGTCCGCAAAACGGACAAGAATAGGACGTTATATTTTTTTTTTTGAGGGGCCACGCAATGGAGCAACGGATGCGGACAGCACACATTCACATTGAAGTGAATGGGTCCACGCCCGAGCCGCAAAAACTGCGGCTCAGATGTGGACCAGAACAATGTCCGTGAGGTCAAAGTCATTCAGTTTTGTCTGCGATTGCGTTCAGTTTTTATCACATGGGCTCAATGAGATTCAATGCGTTTTGCACACGCGTGATAAAAAACTGAAGGTATACAAACATCTCCTACCATCCATCTGTGAAAAACACATAGCATCCGCACTTTCTTGCAGATGCGATGCAATTTTCACGTAGCTCCATTCCTTCTATGGGGCCAGCGTTTCATGAAAATCGCAGAATATAGAACATGCTGCGATTTTCACGCAATGCACAAGTGATGCGTGAAAACCAACGCACATGTACACAGCCCTATTGGAATTAACGGGTCTGGATTCCGTGCGGGCACAATCCGTTCGCATCACGCATTGCACCCGCACGGAATACTCGCTTATGTGAAAGGGGCCTTAGTTACTGCGCATACATTAAAGGTGGCACTGGTTTCCCATAACAGACAGTGGGGGCATGTCGATAGGAGAGAGAACGGAATTGGTAAATGTGGTGGAGTGCACAGCCACCCTCCATTCATTCATTTATACGGGGCCGACAAAAATAGCCGAGTGCCCCATAGAAATTTATGGGAACGGTGGCTGCGCAAGTGCGGTGTGCTCCTATTCACTTGTATGGGGAGAGCACTTGGCGGTGGCTGGACCCTAAGACCTCCAGCCACCACTCCGTTCTCAGCATAAGGGCTCGTTCACATGACCGTATGTCTTTTTCAGTGTTTTTCAGGCAGTTTTTCCTGGATCCGTTTCTTTTTTCAGTAGTGTTTCTGTTCCGTTTTTCCATATGGCATATACAGTAATTACATAGAAAGAATTGGGCTAGGCATAACATTTTCAATAGATGGTTCAGTAAAATCAGAATGGATACGGAAGACATACGGATGCAGTCCGTATGTGTTCCTTTTTTTTTGCGGACCCATTGACTTGAATGGAGCCATGGAATGCGATTTGCGGGCAATAATAGGACATGTTCTATCTTTCAACGGAACAAAAAGTATACGAAGTACATTGTTTTTTTTGCGGACCCATTGAAATGAATGCTTTCATATACGGAGCGCAAAAAACTTGTGTGAACGAGCCCTGAGCCCCATACCTATCTGACAATGGGGGCATCTCCTAATGATATTTCCCCATTGTCTGCGATGGGAAAACCTCTTTAAAGGTTTCAAAATCTGAATTTGGGATTGTGGCTTGCGCCAAAGTCATTAACAAACCCAAGTTCAAATTCGGATTTTGAAACATTAATGTATGCGCAGAAACTAACTGGAACGGCCCAGGCACGAGACTAAGCAAGTCTCACTTTACTGGGGGCAATAAGAAGATTGCCTCAGCGGAGCCCATACATTGTAATGTTGTACGGAAAGCATGAATTGGGTCGGACTGAGCAGTCTGAACCTGCTTCGCTCCACACTACTCTTCTCCATTAACGCAGCAGAACAATGAAAGTAACGGAAGTGGCGGATTCAGCAAAGCCAATCAGAACTTCCTGAATATGGGGGTCCATTCGGTTTCCATTCATGCATGCAGAACTTTTTTGTCTTGGTTTTGGAGGCCCCAAGCCGAATCTCTGAGGCTGATGTGAACAGGCCTTTACTGCAGCTCTCACCCACAAATAAGACCCCATTCACACAACCGTATTTTTGCTCCAAAAAAATTCGGATCAGACATGGCACCATTCATTTTTATAGGGCCACAAAAATGCAGACAGCATACTGTGTACTGTCCGCATCCGTATGTCCTTCTGCCGTCCCACAAAAAAGATAGAACATGTACTATTAGTGTCCGTTTAGCGGACAATAGGCATAGTTACTAGGCTTGATCATAGATCCGAAATGGATTCGCTCCCATACTTCAGTTTTAATGCTGTATCAGTACAGTATTAAAATGTATTGGCTCAGTGGAGCCCAAGATGTTGGTGAAATCCTACAATGTTCATATCTGCATATTTTAAAAAAAAAACGGTTTCAAATAGCAATCTGAAGTGGGTTTTTGGTACTGGCTACCAAAGCCCACTTCAGATTGCCATTTTAAATAGTTTTTTTTTTAAATATGCAGATAAGACCATAATAGGAATTCACTGTAGTCTTGCGCGGGCAAGAACTTTGGCTCCCTGGAGCCAATACGATTTAATGCTGTACAGAAACACAAGTAATTGAACAAAGCGACTTTGGAGCTAAGATCTGAAGGTCGATTCTCTCATGTCTAATTGTTAGTCAGCAAAATAATAAAAAGACGCAACACGGAAAGAGACGTAACATGGACGTCATCTGGATTTTTTGCGGATCTTCAACATACATACATATGGTCTCAGAATGCACCCTGACCAGGCACTGATATGGATACCACTGTGCCTGGACGTGGACCGCTCCAGATCTGACATTGAAATATATATAGGCCTGCAAGCCCCTAAACATCTTCCACGGCATAGCCCTCGCCTCCTCATACGTCTTCCACGGCATAGCCCTCGCCTCCTCATACGTCTTCCACGGCATAGCCCTCGCCTCCTCATACGTCTTCCACGGCATAGCCCTCGCCTCCTCATACGTCTTCCACGGCATAGCCCTCGCCTCCTCATACGTCTTCCACGGCATAGCCCTCGCCTCCTCATACGTCTTCCACGGCATAGCCCTCGCCTCCTCATACGTCTTCCACGGCATAGCCCTCGCCTCCTCATACGTCTTCCACGGCATAGCCCTCGCCTCCTCATACGTCTTCCACGGCATAGCCCTCGCCTCCTCATACGTCTTCCACGGCATAGCCCTCGCCTCCTCATACGTCTTCCACGGCATAGCCCTCGCCTCCTCATACGTCTTCCACGGCATAGCCCTCGCCTCCTCATACGTCTTCCACGGCATAGCCCTCGCCTCCTCATACGTCTTCCACGGCATAGCCCTCGCCTCCTCATACGTCTTCCACGGCATAGCCCTCGCCTCCTCATACGTCTTCCACGGCATAGCCCTCGCCTCCTCATACGTCTTCCACGGCATAGCCCTCGCCTCCTCATACGTCTTCCACGGCATAGCCCTCGCCTCCTCATACGTCTTCCACGGCATAACCCTCACCTCCTCATACATCTTCCACGGCATAGCCCTCGCCTCCTCATACGTCTTCCACGGCATAACCCTCGCCTCCTCATACATCTTCCACAGCATAGCCCTCACCTCATACATCTTCCACAGCATAGCCCTCACCTCATACATCTTCCACAGCATAGCCCTCACCTCATACATCTTCCACAGCATAGCCCTCACCTCATACATCTTCCACAGCATAGCCCTCACCTCATACATCTTCCACAGCATAGCCCTCACCTCATACATCTTCCACAGCATAGCCCTCACCTCATACATCTTCCACAGCATAGCCCTCACCTCATACATCTTCCACAGCATAGCCCTCACCTCATACATCTTCCACAGCATAGCCCTCACCTCATACATCTTCCACAGCATAGCCCTCACCTCATACATCTTCCACAGCATAGCCCTCACCTCATACATCTTCCACAGCATAGCCCTCACCTCATACACATCGGGCCACATTTTGATATGTGAGCCTACCACTATACCCCGCTCCCAATGTGTGCCCACTTCTAGTGCCTGGCCAGCTGCACCCACATGGCACTGCCATCCCATCTGACAGTGACAAACACAGGCTTGGGGACCCTGTATAGCTGATGCCCACACTGTTAAGGGTCTTCTCATCCTCACAACCTCTGTCCACATGGCCTAAGAGGAGGACTCTGTACATCGATACCAATGGCAGCTTCTCTCCGCAATAACAGCCCTGCCACAGAAGACATGTGAGCTGCTTCCAGGAGGACCGTTTACACTTGGCGATAATGACGTGCGGGAACCGGTGTTGCATTCGAATCTCCCACTCGCCTGTGAACGCTCTCCAGCGCCCGGTCACGTGGTGCGCTGGCATCACAGTCATGTGACCAGGACGTCATCAAGGTCCTAGTAGAGGATAGGAACTAGCCGCTACCCTTCTTGTTGGAAGTGACCCGCTAGCATTGCTACTGCTGATTGGCTGCGTCTGGAAGGCGCTGCTGAATTAACCAAGCTGCTGTGGTGGAAGTGGATGAGAGTTTATAACAGGGAGGATCTGACAAGGCCACCGGGATGGCAGAGAATAGGCGGCAGTTCTGGAAGAGAAGTTCCAAACTACCGGGCAGGTTGGTGGAGGCGCAGTGGAAAAGTGCTTGTGTAGTGCACACCATGATGCCAGCTGCATGGCACTGACCCTTAATGGCCACCTGGTAAAACCCAGTATATTGCTGCCTGTCATCGGCCACCTCAGGCTGGGGAGCTCCCTGCCCTGGTCTTCCATAGAACTGCTGACAAGTCCAAAACATGTCTGCCTCATGACCTCAGCTGTGTGTCCCATATCTACAGAGCTGAGGTTCGGTCCTGCCCACCTAGTGTTAAGGGGGTACTCCCACCTTAATCATTTCACCAATATTTACAGGTGCGTGTCAACTGTGTCCAGAGCGGGGGTCTCCCAACACCTGCCCCCTGGGGGAGACAGTCACAGGCCACCACAACCAGGCGGACAATGAATGGCGAGGCGGCCGCACATATGATCCTATCTCACCATTCACTTCTATGGGAGTTGTGGAAACAAAAATGCACTTGGTCCCCTCTGTATTCATATTCTCCACCTGGATCTTGTGGCCTGCGGCTACCCACCAGGTAGGTCCCTGTGGTTAGTCCATAGAGGTATAATGAGGTATACTCCTTTAAGCTAGTGGGTCCTCAAGGTACCAGCCATGGTGCCCTTGTCTTTCTGATAACTGCACGTTGAATGGGCAGCCAGGAGGAGCTTCCTGAGGGGGACCTGTCAGTCAGTGACCCCCTCCCGTCACCAGACGGATAGAGCCTTCCTGATCAGTGGCCAGCATCCCTAGGCTCGTCTGAACCTCTTGTTTCTCAATATAATAAAATAGGAAGATTTAGCAAAGTACTGAGAATACAATAGTTAATTCTATTTTCTTGCTTTTGGTTTCCACAGTATCCAACCCGTATATGGTGCCCAGCAGCCACCACTGGAGAAGAGGTGAGATCTCTTGTATTCATGGTCTTATGCTGAAATAGCAGGTTTACTAATCCTGTAGATGGTGTACACTTAAAGGGGGTCTCTGCCTTTTTCTTAGTGATGATCTATCCTTTGGATAGGTCATCAGCATCTGATTGGCGGGAGTCTGACACCCAGGACACCCACTAATCAGCTGTTTGAGAAGGCAGTAGCGCCACAACCTCGCAGGCCAGTGACGTCACAAATTTGGATCACGTAGCCTGGGCGCAGCTTGACCCTATTTATGTCATCGTCGTGATGTCATTGGTCTGGGAGAAGCAACTAGTAGGCCACGGCACTACCGCAAGCGCCACTGACTTCTCAAGCAGCTGATCGGCAGGGGTTCCAGGTGTTGGACCCCACCGATCAGATGCTGATGACCTATCCAAAGGATAGATCATCAGTAAGAAAAAGGCCGAGACCCCCTTTAGACTGCCCAATGTTCAAGCAGATTATCGCTAACGAGTGTTCATACGAATAGCAGTGTAAGGGTGCCGCCGATTACCTGATGAATAAGGGAAACGCTTGTTCATCAGGTAATAAGATCGTGCGGACACATAAATTGTTGTTTCTCGCTAGTATTGGGGGACACAGAAGACCATGGGTTTAGCTGCTGCCACTAGGAAGAGACACTAAGCAAAAAAAGTGTCAGCTCCTCCTCTCAGCTATATCCCTCCTGCAGACACTGAGCTAATCAGTTTTAGCTTAGTGTCCGTAGGAGGCAGACCTCCCTGCTTTGCAGGTCTCCTGATTTTCTTCTTTTTTAGTGGATCCTGGACAGACTGTCGCATTACCCTCCTTCCTTAGGCGGAGTATTGCCCTTCCACCGGATACCATACGTCCGGTTGCATTAACCCCTCAGCAGGCAGAGTAATTACTCTCAAACTGGATATTATCTGTTCTGTCAGCTTTCCCCCTTAGTTGCACCGCAATTGCATGTTAAAGATACTGTAGCATTACCCTCCCCCCATTGACGGAGTAGTTGCACAACCAGTAGTGCTTGCACTACCAGTGGACACTGTACATCTTTTCGGTTCCCCTCTTTCCGTCAGCGGAGTAATTCCACTACCACTGGAAACTGTTCCTTCTATTACATTATCCGTCTTTCTTGGGTACAGTAATTGCTTCAACATTGTCTACCGCGACTACTCTCATTTGTTCCTGTTGCATGGCATCCCGTTCCATGGGTGGCCTATTGGCTAGACACTGTACCTACAATCGCCTTATCTCCTGTCATAGGTGGTATTTTGGCACTACTGCTGGATACTGTGCCTGCTTCACACTACCCCCTTCCTCAAGTAGTCTTAGTTTGGATTGGTTTCTGGCGCCTACGTGGCAGCCTTGGTCTTCCAGGTCGGCCTGTAACGCTAACAGGCCGTTGGTATATCTCATACCTTTCCTCGTGCCTTGTGTCCCTGTGTAGGGCAATATCATTTGGTTGATTGTCATTGGCACGCCCTTCGTCTTCACTCTTTCCGTAGGTGGAAGGTCTGCTCTGATTGCCAGTTTTCTTCCTTCTCAGGTGGAGTGTTGCGCTAGCACCAACTCTTGGCGGCTATTGCTGTTGTCCTCATTTTCAGGGGCAGTCTCTCCTCTAGAGGCCATAGTTGTTGCTATAGCCTGCCCCCTGTGAGGCAGTCTTTGCGCTGCTCATAGATATTCTGGCTACTCCGGTTCTGTGGCTACTGTGTGAATCCTTCCCAGGGGGAATTTGTGTGTTCCTCCTTCAACTGCAGCTTACATGACGCATGGGCGGGGGACACCACATTTATGGAGTATCGGCTCCTTCTAGGAATGGTGCCTTCTCGGTAGTTGTAGTTGGGATCACGTCTACATTTCCTTCTTCCACAGGGGGCACTTTGCTTATGTTCTGCCATGACACGCTGCGGCTGAGGGGTTTTCTCACTTCTGCTGGGCGATAATACGTTTTCTGTACCTGGTATACCCTACCAATTTCTATAATGCTATCTTAGCGCCTTGTTCCCTTTACATGTACAGCATTACTACGGTGACAGCATCAGTGTTCCCTCCTTGAGGAGTTTGGATATGCACTTATTCAGTTTGCATATGTGAGTTGTCTACATGGCTCCCCTCACCGGGTCGAGCGGTCGTATTGTCCTTGTTGTGTCCTCTAAGTGCTGGTTTTCTACTAAGGCTACTTTCACACTAGCGTTTTTCTTTTCCGGCGCTGAGTTCCGTCCTAGGGGCTCAAATCCGGAAAAGAACTGATCAGTTTTATCCTAATGCATTCTGAATGGAGAGTCCGTCCCTCAGGATGCATCAGGATGTCTTCTGTTCAGTCTTTTTGACTGATCAGGCTTTTCAGAAAACCGTAGCATGTTGTATTTTTACCTCCGGCCAAAAATCCTGAACACTTTGACTGAACGCCGGATCAGGCCTTTTTCCCATTGACTTGCATTAACTCCGGATCCGGCGCCGTGTGTTCAGTCAAAACGGATCCGGCTTTTGCATGTTAAACCCGAAAAATAGGAAAAAAAAGTTAAAGTCCATAAATGGCGGATCCGTTTTTTCCAATGCATTTTTCCATTGTGATCGAAAGCCTGATCAGGATTCAAATGTAATCAGTTTTCACACGTTTTTCCGGATCCGGCGGGCAGTTCCGGTGTCGGAATGGAACGCCGGATTCAAACAACTCTAGTGTGAATGTAGCCTAAGCCGCATCGGCTGCTTCTACTTCTCCCCTTCTGCAGGGCGAGTAGTTGCGCTCCCCCACATACAGTTACTGCCTGCTTGGCCAGTGTTCAGAACCATTGGGTTCTTGTATGCCCCCTTTCTGCTGTGGGGTTCCTGTGCGGGTGGTGTTGGTCCTGTTACCAGTTTTTTTCTGGGACTTTGTGGCGTTCGGGGTCTACACTCCCTGGTTCCTGTCTGCAGCTTCCCATTAGGTCTGCCAGTTCAGGCAGCCTTCCGTGGAGTATCAGACAGCTTCTCTCCTGTTTTGTTCTGGAATTTTTTTCTTGTGGGCCATTCTCATGCCTGACTTCCAGGTTCTGTAGCCCTGACTTGTTCGTGATGGTCCCGCTGGAGTGTTCTTCTCTTCTGGCAGTCTGGTATGGTGTGTGGGCCCTTTGCCTTTGGGCATCCCTACTTCTTCCCCCATGGGGGGCAAGTTTTGTCACATCTCATGTAGCTTGTAATCCCTCACGGGCAGGGCCCCCTCTCCTTCTGTACCAGTCTGTAACTTGTCTTGTTTAGTGCAATTGTCTGTATTATTTATGTATGTATGTATGTATACCCCTTATCATATGTACAGCGCTATGGAATGAATGGCGCTTTAATAATAAATAATAATAATCTGCAGCTCTTTGGCCCTTGATATCCAGACGCCATTTTCAGTTTGTCTTCTTCCTCTGGATCCAGGCTACGTATTTCTCTCCTGTATCTTCCGCAATCGCTCCGTTGCTTTTGGTGATGTCTTGTCCTCATTCTTGTCCACCTTGTGGATATTCTGTTTGCTCTCCACTTCTTCTGAAGTCTCCTAAGCCATGACTTATATTTTCTGGGCTGTTCTTTCTTCTGCCCAGCCGGAGCCTCTGCGTATTCAGCCGCTCTCTGGCTGGCCTTCCAGGGAATGGGTCTTCCTGTCCCTTTTCAGGGTTCCTGGTGTGTCTTTCCCCCGCATTTTTATGCTGGGCCTTATGACCTGCCTTGGATTCGTTCTGTTCTTGCTCCCTCCCCATGGTACTGCTCTTTAACGTCCCATGGTCTTGTGTGTCCCCCAATGATACAAGCGAGAAAATAGGATTTGTATGTGCTTACCTGTAAAATCCTTTTCTCGCTGAATTCATTGGGGGACACTGCTCCCACCCTGTATGTACATTGCTGGTTCTCCTAGATGGGTCCTTCTGGTTCTTGATGATGACCCATCTCCGGTTTTCTTCCTTTTTATCGTGTTTTTTTTTTTTTTTTGCTTCTCCTTGCTGCTCCTACTGCTTTTGTACTAACTGATTAGCTCAGTGTCTGCAGGAGGGATATTGCTGAGAGGAGGCGCTGACACTTTTTTTGCTTAGTGTCGCCTCCTAGTGGCAGCAGCTATAGCCATTGTCTTCTGTGTCCCCCAATGAATTCAGCGAGAAAAGGATTTTTCAGGTAAGCACAAAAAATCCTATTTTCCTGGCTGCAGAGACAAGCAATGGGATTAGTGATTGCTGCTCCTAGTATTGTGGAGGAGATTGCTGCATGTAATAGCAGTGCTCTCCTCCACTAACGAGCAGGTGATTGTCGGGAAGGAACTGCTTAGTTTGAGTCAGAAGTTTATGCTAGAATTGTGGTGAAAAGTTGGCGCTAAATTTTGGACAGCTCCTTTGGAAAATGAAAGGTGGAATCTGATTGGTTGCTATGAACAACTAAGCCAGTTCTACTTTACACCAGTTTGATAGATTACCCCCTACATTTACATAACCTGTTCCGGATGATGGACACTTCCACTGTTCTGTCGGGTCCTCAGGCAGCCCACAACCCTCCAGCCCAGGCATGCTGTCCTATAAAGGCTACAAGGAGACATTATACTGTATGGGGGGGCCACAAGGAGACATTATACTGTATGGGGGGGCCACAAGGAGACATTATACTGTATGGGGGGGCCACAAGGAGACATTATACTGTATGGGGGGGCCACAAGGAGACATACTGTATGGGGGGGCCACAAGGAGACATTATACTGTATGGGGGGGCCACAAGGAGACATTATACTGTATGGGGGGGCCACAAGGAGACATTATACTGTATGGGGGGGCCACAAGGAGACATTATACTGTATGGGGGGGCCACAAGGAGACATTATACTGTATGGGGGGGCCACAAGGAGACATTATACTGTATGGGGGGGCCACAAGGAGACATACATTACTATAATGTCTCCTTGTGGCTGCACTGTCCCACACCATGTAATGAGGCCAGGGAGCGAATGGTGAACAGGGCTTTCACTCACCAGCGTCACCCCTCTTAGGGTCCATTCACACGTCCGCAACTGTTTTGCGGTCCTCAAATCGCAGATCTGCAAAACACGGACATCGGCCATGTGCGTTCCGCACATGGCCGGCACTATAATAGAAATGCCTTTTCTTGTCCGTGGCTGCACACTGTGTGCGGAAGTACGGATGCGGACCTATTTTGCAGACGTGTGAATGGCCCCTTAGGCCTCCTGCACACAAACGTATTTTCTTTCCGTTCCATTTTTGCGGACCGTATGCAGAAACATTCACTTCAATCAGTCCGCAAAAAAAAACTGAAGTTACTCCGTGTGCATTCCATTTCCGTATGTCCGTATTTCTGTTCCGCAAAAAAATAGAACATGTCCTATTATTGTCCACATTACGGACACGAATAGTACTGTTCTGTGACGGGCCAACTGTTCCGTTCCCCAAAATACGGAATGCACACGGTCCTGTGTATATACGGTCCTGTGCAAGAGGCCTTAGTCTGAGCTCCCTGGTCCTCTTGTGTAACATGTGCTGCAACACATACTGACTTGTGCAGTGTACTGGCGTGTACTGTGTGCCGGCGCACATAAAGCATCAGTATGTGCCTACATGGTACACATTTTCAGTGCTATCAAGTGCAACCACCCCTATGGCATCACTAAAATACGGTGGTAATTAAGAAACAGTGATATTGCCCTATCTCAGTTTCTTACTTATCCCTCTTCCCGGCACCCGCATCGCTCCTGATGCCTGAACAGCTGCCACTGGTGAGGATTGTCCCCGCCACCACCTGCTATTGGCTGCCCCAACCACTACCCCATCGCTGGATGTTTTGATTCGCACGACGGGGAGAAGCAGCGGCGGCCTCGCGGGCATCAGGAGCGATGTGGGTGCCTTGGAACAGGGTAAGAATAACCTGTATGAGGTGCCCGGGCATTTTGGGGGGCTTTATAGGAGTTGGATAACCCCTTTTAAAGAGGTTATCCAGGAAAAGATATTTATGACTTATCCTCATGATAGGTTATCAGTATCAGTTCTGCAGGGGTTTGACATATGGGACCCCTGCCAATCAGCTGTTGAGTGCTACAGCCTCTTCCTAGGCCAGAGACATTATCAGTCATGTGGCCTAGTTTCAGCTCAGCCCCATTCAAGTCAATGAGGCTGAGCTGCAATACCAAGCACTGCCAGTATAGGATGTACATCGTTGTTCTTGGAAAGCTGCCGGGAGCCTGCATCACTCACCAGATTGGTGGGGATGTCTGAAGGATAGTCTGCAAGAAAATTGTAACTTTCACGTCCTATTTTTTTACAGGTGCACATCCATAAAGCTAATATGTAGACAGCAAACAAAAAATGTATGGCAGTACACTGTTACACATGCAAACAAAAGAACTAGGGATTAGGGATTATTCTGCATTAAAGTGGTATTATACCTACTTTACATGAAAAATGGAAGCTCTTTGTGTGCATTTTTGATCAAACCTGTGTTGGGCCCATCTACTAACGTCAAGGTGGCTTCTGCAGATGGGTACCTAACACTAACAGAACTTCTTCTCCTGGCCCTAATTTAAAGGGGTTGTGTCACTTCAGCAAGTGGCATTTATCATGTAGAGGAAGTTTATACAAGGCACTTACTAATGTATTGTTATTATCCTTATTGTATCCTTTGCTGGCTGGATTCATTTTTCCATTGCAAAGCACAAACCCCCATACAGCTATGTGTACAGAAAAATGTTAAAGAGGACCTTTAACCGATTATTACACTGTAAACTAAGAATACAGACATGGAGAGCGGTGCCCGGGGATCTCACTGCACTTACTATTATCCCCAGGCGCCGCTGCATTCTCCCACTATGCCCTCCGGTATCTCCGGTCACTAAGTTATAGTAGGCGGAGTCTGCCCTTGTTCTGCTCTAGCGCTGGCATTGCAGAGCTCACAGCCTGGGAGAAAATAACCTCCCAGGCTGTGAGCTCTACGCTGCGATTGGCCAGCGCTAGAGCAGAACAAGGGCAGACTCCGCCTACCATAACTTAGTGACCGAAATCTCCGCCTACTATAACTTAGTGGCCGGAGATACCGGAGGGAATAGCGGGAGAACGGAGCGGCGCCCAGGGATAATAGTAAGTGCAGCGAGATCCCTGGGCGCCGCTCTCCATGTCTGTATACTTAGTTCACAGAGTAATAATCGGTGAAAGGTCCTCTTTAAGGCTCTGGGAAGGCAGGAAGTAAAAAAACGAAAACTCTAGCGTTCTAATGGTTAGATCAAATAACTGGAATACCCCTTTAAGTTAGGGCTACATGGCAACTAAAGCTGTGCAGTATAACATTGCAATACCTGCTGGGTTTCAGTGCCACCATGTTCACTAGCTGCAGCATCATTAGGACACTGTGATCCTATGTCGCACTGCCACAAGCTGCCATGTGGTCCTATTCCTTTAGTCAATATGCTGTTTGCACTATTAAAGGGGGACCTCCGCCGATCAACACCTGGGACCTCCGCCGATCAACTGTTTGTGAAGGCAGCGGCACTCCTGTGATCGCTGCGACCTTCTCTCAGCTTTCCATAGGCCAGTGAAGTCACGTTCATCGATCACGTAGACTCGGCACCATCGAAGTGAATGGGCTGAGCTGCAACTATTCAATGTACTGTGCTTGGAATGCTGCGAGAAGGCCGAGGCACTCACAGGAGTGTCGCTGCCTTCTCAAACAGCTGATCCGTGAAGGTCCCGGGTGTCGGACCCCACCAGAGGGTAGGTCATCAGTATAAAAGTCTAGGAAAACCCTTTTAAAGGGTAACGGTCACACTTAGACCCTAATTTCAATTTTCATATATGTAGTTACTAATAACATGATATTCCAGAATCAGTTACTATTAGACTGACTTACCCCATATTTAATAAGATTCAGCCCTTAGCAACCAGTCTGCCCTCACTAGCCAGTAACAATAGCCCCCCAAAAGTGTCAGTAACCAGAGCCCTCCCCCCCTAAAGGGTTAATCTCCTGCAGCACAAAGGGGTCCTCTTACCACATGTTGCTTTCATGTATACACTGAGCAGATGGCAGATCTCCTTCCCTGGTCTGCGCTGATTCGGCCCTGCATTGTCCCAGTCTGCTGAGTGAGGGAGCGTCTGCCAAGTGCAGGGACAGGGAGAAGTGCACACAGCCCAGGCACTGTTATCAGCTGCTGGGGAGGACCTGGCTTTAATCATTTACCTACAGTCCCTTGCACGTAGCCTGCTTCTGCGTCCTCCATCCTTCAACAGATAGACGGACCATGCCTAGCAACCCTATTTTAAGCACAGGTAAGTAGGCAGTACAGGGAACAAAAATGTGGAATTAAGGGGTAATTGAATACACAGTGAAAAGTTGAAATAGGGCCACCAAGGAGATATTAATCACCACAATCCAATACTCCCAAAAAATATATATGACAGTTATACTTTAAGCTACCCTTACACATTCAATAGCTAGCCGGCTGACCGCTATCTGATTTCCCCATACACGTTCCGCTCAGCTGAACATGTCTGTTTATGCCATAGTAAGAGAGGAGGGAGCCGCTTGCCAGACAGTTCTGGTGGTGGCTTATCTCCTGTGAGAACAAAATGATCATGTGAAAATATTCATTCCGCCATATCCTTGTCTCCTCGACCTCATCTGTCTGGGGAGAAAAACACAGTTCAGCAGTAGGAAGAACTTCCATCCGCCTATTGGGTGGACACCTTCTGGCGCAAACACGGCCCAGAAGTATGTTAAGTAACCCTGGGCATATGCCGATGCAGCGCCCATATGCTACGCATCCTCCACTGTCTGCTAACGTGTGCTACAAGCTTAATCTGGAGCCAGGAGCACCCCTCACACGTTAGGCTACTTTCACACTTGCGTTCAGTGCAGATCCGTCTGGTATCTGCACAGACGGATCCGCACCTATAATGCAAACGCTTGCATCCGTTCAGAACTGATCCGTCTGCATAACAGCTTTTTTAGATCTGAGTTTTCACATTGTGAAAACTCAGATCCGACAGTATATTCTAACATAGAGGCGTTCCCATGGTGTACTGTGTACATGACTGCTGCCTGGCAGCACCCGATCTCTTACAGGGGGCTGTGATCCGCACAATTAACCCCTCAGGGGCCGCACCCCCCTCCCTCCCCAGTTTTAAATTCATTGGTGGCCAGTGCGGCGCCCTCCCCAGTATTAAATTCATTGGTGGCCAGTGCGGCCTCCCCTCTCCCCCCCCCCCTAATTAAAATCACCCCCATCATTGGTGGCAGCGTAGAGTTCCGATTGGAGTCCCAGTTTCATCGCTGGGGCTCCGATCGGTTACCTTGGCAGCCAGGACGCTACTGCAGTCCTGGCTGCCATGGTTACTTAGCAATTTTAGAAGCATTATACTTACCTGCGCTGTCTGTGGCCGGCCGGGCGCTCCTCTTACTGGTAAGTGAAAGGTCTGTGCGGCGCATTGCTTATACCAATGAATTTAATACTGGGGAGGCCGCACTGGCCACCAATGAATTTAATACAGGGGAGGGAGGGGGGTTGCCGCACTGGCCACCAATGAATTTAATACGAGGGAGAGAGGGGGGGGCAGCACTGGCCATCAATGAATTTAAAGCTGGGGGAGGGGGGGTCTGGCCCCTGCTGCCTGGCAGCACCTGATCTCTTACAGGGGGCTACGATACGCACAATTAACCCCTCAGGTGCGGCACCTGAGGGGTTAATTGTGCGGATCACAGCCCCATGTAAGAGATCGGGTGGTGCCAGGCAGCAGGGGGCAGTCATATACACAGTTCTTAGTATATTCTAACTTGAAGCGTCTCCATCACCATGGGAACGCCTCTGTGTTAGAATATACTGTCTGATCAGAGTTTTCACAATCGAACTCAAATCCGATGGTATATTCTAACATAGAGGCGTTCCCATGGTTATGGGGACGCTTCAAGTTAAAATATACCATCGGATTGGAGAAAACTCTGATCCGATGGTATATTAATAGGGACTCCTGACTTTACATTGAAAGTCAATGGGGGACGGATCCGTTTGCAATTGCACCATATTGTGTCAACGTCAAACGGATCCGTTCCCATTGACTTGCATTGTAAGTCAGGACGGATCAGTTTGGCTCTGCACGGGCAGGCGGACACCAAAACGCTGCAAGCTGCGTTCGGGTGTCCGCCTGCTGAGCGAAACGGAGGACAAACGGAGCCATACAGATGCATTCTGAGCGGATCCGCATCCACTCAGAATGCATTGGGGCAGTACGGATCCGTTCGGGGCCGCTTGTGAGAGCCTTCAAACGGAACTCACAAGCGGAACCCCGAACGCAAGTGTGAAAGTAGCCTATTGTGTCGGCTGAACTTGCCATTCTTGGCATAATACAAAAGTATCATTTGTACGTCTGACTTTAAACCGGTCCTAAATCAGCAAACCAAGGCCTGCCTTATTACAACTTATTGCATGCAAAATAATCTCTTTCCACACATTTTGCTATCTGCAAATCCACATGTAATGCTGCATTTACATTCAGCGATCAAGCACACAATTGTCGAGAAGGAAGCAGCAATCGGTGCTTGTTAGTGGAGGTGAAGCTGGCATTTACACACGGCGATCGCCTCCGCAGTATGAGGAGGAGCAATGGATACTGCTATCACTCATGTCCATACAGAATTGCGGTTTCTGTTCAGCAGACTGCTGATCGCACAATCTGCTGCCCAAAAACGATGATTGAGGTATCCACACCTCACTTGGGTGATCTGCGGCACCCTTTATTCTAGCAAAAATCTTTGTGATGAGGTTCCCCTTTCTCATTGTAGCAGCTTACAGTATCCTCCTGCTTTAAAGCATGTTTTCTAAGTTACTAGCATGCTGCCTCCGATGGTGAACATCCCCTTCAAGAGGTGAAACGTTATTGCTAATAGTGTCTGCGGTTGACTTTCTCTTTAAAGGGGAAATGTCAGATTGAGCATGATGTCTGATCTGTGGACCAAATGTTTTAGATGGCGCAGGAGTAGCAGAGCAGATTGATCTCTAGTTTTGTGGGAGAAGATTCAGTATGACCTTTAATTAGCTCGTATAAGTCTCTCTGCTCATTCTGGGTTTAGGAGTCCAGTGGGCGGTCCTACTAAGTGATTAACAGCCTTCCCTGTACATGTGTACATACAGAGAGAGCTGTCAATCACTAAGTAGGACCACCCACTGGACTCCTATGCTGACCCCACTGCACAGAGTAAACCTAACCTTTCTGAATGGTGCCTCTTTACAGGTGATTCGGGGAATTAATTTAATGTTTTTTTTTTCTCCGCAGTTTCTCATCCAGTCACCCACGAATACACTTAAGTCATCCGAAAAATAGAAAAGCCTCCAGTTTCCATGAGTTTGCAAGAAGCACAAGTGACGCATGGGATATCGATGATGATGAGAGTGAAGACATTTTACATTCGGTATCCTACCAGGCCCTCAGCCCGAAGATTATTGATACAGAGGTAGAAATCACACCTAACTTTAAAAGACCTGAAGAAAATTCCAGCCAGACCATTGTGACATCTGCCAGTGAAGACCAGCTGCACCTGGTCACTACAGGTGGGAATGGCTGTGCTTTTTTATATGTTTGAGGTTCTTCCCCAAAAAAGTCTTTCAATGCCAGATTTGTATATGGATTTCCTGACGGTAACATGTTTTTCCAGTTCTTGTCCTCTGTAGCAGGCAACCTTGAGTCAGGAGTTTGATCCAACCAGATGGGTACAGACACGTGCTAGGTTAGAGGAGATCAGGTCATGCAGCAAAGCAACGATTCTTCGTACATATGGTCATTCTTAAGACAAGCATGGAGGTATACCCAGAGACGCTGCGATTCCTCTCTTCTCCTAACTGACTCAATTTGCTGGACTAAGCGTCCTAATAAATGTCCTTTCTCATATTGTGGCAAATCCACTCTGCCAGATAGCATTGCATCCCCCACGCCCTGCGGTGGAAGGTAGACATGTATACACAGTCTGCACCATGACAGCGGATATTAATATCGACCTGCAGTTGTCAGGCCGTCCTTTATACTTATTATGTATTGATGGTGTTTGTGCTGGAGTGCGGTCATTTGGCACAATGTATACAAGGGGCATGTGCAAGGGGAAAAAACCCTCAACAATCCAATTTAAACTATTGTTAGTGCATAAGAACAAAAAATTAGTAACATTTAAATTTCATACTTAAAGAAGTTTTCTAACCCCATGACATTTTTTTTTTGCCAACAGCTGACAATGGTATAAAATAACAAAATGAGGAATCCTAACCATACCCTCCCCCTGCCTTTTCCATGCTGACACTTCCCTGGTTCCTGTTCAGTCTCTGTTTGCTAGGCTGCCGTGATGGAGTGTTGACACATGGCCACTGCAGTCAGTAACTGGCTGCAGCAGTGACGTGTTGACACTGCTGAAGTCATAGCTGCAGTTGGCTGCATGTCATTTGACACCACATTGCTGAAGCCAGGTGAATATAGACTAGCGAAGGATCAGGGAAGCCTTGGCATGAAAGCAGCAGATGGCTGGTAAGGTGAGTTTTTTTTATTACTTGTACGTTGCCAAATATTGAAAAAGAAATGTCATTGGGTTGGAAAACCACTTTATTTTTTAAAATCCTGTACTGCAATAAGATGTTATTTACGATACTTTGAGAAGTTTCCAGTTGTATTCTTTATAATAAATTATTTGTATCTTGAGTTCTCAACTTTTCTTAGGCCAGTGACGTCACATTCATCGGTCACATGGCCTAGAAATGAGCGCAATACCAAGCACAGTCACTGTACAGTGTATGGCGCTGTGCTTAGTAAGCTGCGGTAATGAGAAGGCACCAGCTGAGACAAACAGCTGAACCGCCACCGATCCGATACTGATGACCTACCCTGAGGATAGGTCATCAGTATTAAAATCTCAGAAAAACCTTTTTAGTTCCCTTTTGATTATTGCTATTGTCATATTATTTATGTATTTATTATTATAAGCCGAAGGCCGCTTTACACAAGTAGATAATCGTTTGAAGAAAGGAATCAATTATTGAGCAGTGTCAGAGCATTGAACGATCATCATTTAGTTTGTTGTTCTTGCGATCACTGATGGAGACATCTAAATCATTGCTTGTCGTTCAGATTTCCACAAGTGGAAACGGGTATCGTTTACAGCATCGACGGTGCCACAGTGGCTGGAAATGCAACTGTTTGCCTGGCAAACAAACTATTACACGATTGCACTTCCACAATCAGTTAACACTGACCTGTGCTTATGTCAAAGCCCTACATCTCCTCCATCTACGGCACCATGTGCTCTGCTCTCATGACACTAGGTCCTTGAAGTGGCAAGTGTCGGAGCTGTGCATGTTGCAGGTGCGTGTACCATAGTAGGCAGAGGTACTGCAGGGCTGGAACAAAGCATACAGCCCTGTCGCCATTACATTCATTGCGATCTGCAGGCAGCATATTATAGAGAAGGAGAAGCTGAGCAGATTGATATATATAATTTTGTGGGAAAATATTCTATAAAACTTGTTATTCATGCATGTAAATATTAGCTTTTTCTGAGCTTACTTGTACATGGGAGCCATCATATCAGTGACTGGTGGGTATCTCTGTATACACTTGCACAGAGAATGCTAACAATCATGGATAATGGCCCAATGGGCCGTCTTGAACTCAGACTCTTTTGCAACCAAACTATATATCGGTCTGCTTAGCTCTATAAAAAGCTGCATATCATCAAGATGGCTGGAACATAAACTTATAAGCTTTGCTGTTTTCCATCTTTTGATCAGTGTCTAAACGTTTTGCAACTTTGCTTCTAGATGCCTCTATGCAGAGGAAGCCACTCCAAAAACTGCAGTCCCATCCCTTCCGCCCGATCATTCCACTGGTTGCCAGGATATCGGATCAGAACGCCTCTGGGGCACCTTCTGTAACACTCCGTGAAAAAACACGCCTTGAAAAATTCAGACAGCTGCTTTCCTGTTCAAACACAGACCTCGGTGAGATGTTAACTTTACATGGATGCTTTAATGGAAACTTTAGATGATAAGAGATTCAATTTAGGAAGTAATTCAGTCATCTTGGTGGAGAGGGGCTCTGGTAATCTGGGACTGACCACGTATTACATGGTTTCACAGTAAATTGCATGGACGCTGTGCAATACTAGATTCAGCATGACCTCTGATGATACAGAAAGTAGAATGGAGAATCACTACAGAAAATGGCAAGACAGTCCCTTATGTTAAGAGGAAAAACTCTTTGTGAATATGTGGGAGTCACATAATTATCATCCCTCAGGTGTATTTTCTGTCCTAGTACATTCACATTACTTACAGCCAGTATTTGCTATGATTAGTGTAGTGGACCTCCTGCAAATGATATAGTGGCAGTTGCGCTAGTAATGTTAGTGTACCCGCTCTGCATTAATTCTATCGGCGGCAGCTAAACAAAAGGCATGGAGTCTACTTTTTAACCCCTGCACAGGGATCTCCATGTCCCAGTAGTCTTGGAATGGCAGCGCTAGCACAGTCTGTGGGGAAACATAGTCTGGGGCTAGCCAGGAGTCATCAGCAGGTAGCCAAATACATATATGAAATGAATGCCTTTCTCTGGATCCACAGAGAAAAGCAAAAGGAATACCAAGATGAGCAACAAGACTAATAACAATGGCACTGCCAAATTAGATAGCAAGGTCTGCCTCTGTCACCAGGTGGCATCCAGTGGCAGGAGGGCTCTCTTAATAGGCTGTCTGAATCCCATTACCTTCTGGCTCCACTTTGCCCTGGAAAACCAGTGCCAACGAGCAGGAGAACTACAAGGTAGCTTCTGGACAGGAAGAAGGGAGACAGGTGCAAAGCAACTGCACGTCTAAGACCACAAGGAGCAGGATCGCCCACAGATGTTTCGCTGGAGCCTGGATGGGTGGGCTATGATTACATTTTGCAAAGCAGCACTAGTTATTTTTGTTAGCCTTCTCCATGATACTGCTGCCATCTCATTTTTTTGTACGAAAATGGGGTTTGTGCCTGCCATTAGTGACAATTTTCTTCTTCTTCAGATGAACTAAGAAAATGTAGCTGGCCTGGGATCCCACGAGATGTACGACCCATCACATGGAGACTTCTATCGGTAATTCTACCTCTACTCACATCCCATCTCTCTGATTTATCAGGATTTTTTGATTTCCAGATTTCTTATATTTCTATAGTATAGCTCAAATTCCAAAATTATTTTTCTTTCTTTGTTTAACTGCTGTATAACCCACACCATAAGATGCACCAAGGTTTTTCATCAGACCCCAGATTTGACCCCCCATTCCTCCTCAGATTTAGACCCCCATTCCTCCTCAGATTTAGACCCCCATTCCTCCTCAGATTTAGACCCCCATTCCTCCTCAGACCTCAGATTTAGACCCCCATTCCTCCTCAAACCTCAGATTTAGACCCCCATTCCTCCTCAAACCTCAGATTTAGACCCCCATTCCTCCTCAGATTAGACCCCCATTCCTCCTCAGATTAGACCCCCATTCCTCCTCAGATTAGACCCCCATTCCTCCTCAGATTAGACCCCCATTCCTCCTCAGATTAGACCCCCATTCCTCCTCAGATTAGACCCCCATTCCTCCTCAGATTAGACCCCCATTCCTCCTCAGATTAGACCCCCATTCCTCCTCAGATTAGACCCCCATTCCTCCTCAGATTAGACCCCCATTCCTCCTCACATTAGACCCCCATTCCTCCTCACATTAGACCCCCCATTCCTCCTCACATTAGACTAGGGCTGCAGCTAACGATTATTTGAATAATCGATTAGTTGCCGATTAATTTCTACGATTAATCGGCAAAAACGACAAAATTACAAAACAGAGGTTTATATGATCTTACTTGCGGCGCAGTTATGGAGAGGGGGATCTGTGGGCGGCGCAGTTATGGAGAGGGGATCTGTGGGCGGCGCAGTTATGGAGAGGGGGATCTGTGGGCGGCGCAGTTATGGAGAGGGGGATCTGTGGGCGGCGCAGTTATGGAGAGGGGGATCTGTGGGCGGCGCAGTTATGGAGAGGGATCTGTGGGTGGCGCAGTTATGGAGAGGGGGATCTGTGGGTGGCGTAGTTATGGAGAGGGGGATATGTGCACTGTTATGGGCATAACAGTGCACAGATCCCTTTCCTCATAACAGTGCACAGATCCCCCTTCCCATAGCAGTGCCATAAACAGACCCCCCTCCTCCCCATAGCAGTGCTATACACAGACCCCCCCCCTCCCCATAGCAGTGCTATACACAGACCCCCCCCTCCCCATAGCAGTGCCATAGACAGATCCTCCCCCCTCCCCATAGCAGTGCTATACACAGACCCCCCTCCCCATAGCAGTGCCATAGACAGATCCTCCCCATAACAGCCCCGGCCCCGATGCTTATAAGTCGGACTAATCACGTCTGCATCTTTATTTTACCTTTTTACAATGACGCTCCTGTAACAGCCAGGCAGAGCGGACGGCGACGTAACGTCACTCACTCACGTGACGCACCTGCTCCGCCCACCTCATGAATGAAGGAGGCGGAGCAGGCGTGTCACGTGAGTGAGTGACGTTACGCCGCCGTCCGCTCTGCCTGGCTGTTACAGGAGCGTCATTGTAAAAAGGTAAAATAAAGATGCAGGGACCGCCCGCCCGCATAGCAACGAATCGGCGATTATTCGATAACTGGATTCGTCGACAACGAATCCAGTTATCGAATATAATCGATTACATCGATTAATCGTTGCAGCCCTACATTAGACCCCCCATTCCTCCTCACATTAGACCCCCCATTCCTCCTCACATTAGACCCTCCATTCCTCCTCACATTAGACCCTCCATTCCTCCTCACATTAGACCCCCCATTCCTCCTCACATTAGACCCCCCATTCCTCCTCTGACCTCATATTAGACCCCCCATTCCTCCTCTGACCTCCGATTTAGACCCCCATTCCTCATCACACCTCCGATTAGACCCCCATTCCTCATCACACCTCCGATTAGACCCCAATTCCTCATCACACCTCAGATTAGACCCCTATTTCTCATCACACCTCAGACCAGACAGTAAACTAAATAAATGAACTTGCCTCTCCTGCTCCATACGGCGCTGCCATTCCTTTACTCAGTTCCATGGTCTTCTGCCAACACCTCGTTGCACAACGTCAGGTCATAGTGCACCCTTACGCTGTGCGACTTAAGGTCACAGCGTGAAGATCAGGGAGTAGTGAGTACAGCAAGCACAAGGAGCACTGTGTTCACAATAATGGAAGCGCTCACTAGTATTTGCTTCATAAGAAATTCTACCATTTTTTTCCCCACTTTTGGTGGAAAAAGTGCTTCTTATTGTGCTGGAAATACAGTACATGCTTGGATCCATGTAATATTCTACAGAAAAGTTGATTATCAGTGTTATTAAGGTCCTTGGTGCTTGTTCATTAGCGGGAAGCCTTTGATTTTTCCTGCAGTCCAAAATCACGGAAAAAAATAGAAAACATCATCCTGCATGATATGATAACTGAATATGTCGTCGCTCTAATATGACTGGCAATTACCCCCACTTTATGGGGCTTACATAGTGGAACTCACCCATAAATGACCTATTTTAAAACCTATACCCCTCAAATTATTCAAAACTGATTTTACACACGTTAAGGCCTCTTTCACACGGGCGTTGCGGGAAAAGGTGCGGGTGCGTTGCGGGAACATGCGCGATTTTTCAGTGCGAGTGCAAAACATTGTAATGCGTTTTGCACTTGCGTGAGAAAAAAATCAACATGTTTGGTACCCAAACCCGAACTTCTTCACAGAAGATCGGGCTTGGGATCAGTGTTCTGTAGATTGTATTATTTTCCCTTATAACATGGTTATAAGGGAAAATAATAGCATTCTGAATGCATAGTACAATAGCACTAGAGGGGTTAAAAAAAATAATTTAACTTACCTTAATCCACTTGATCGCGCAGCCGACATCTCTTCTGTCTTCTTCTTTGCTGTGTGCAGGAAAAGGCCCTGTGGTGACGTCACTCCGGTCATCACATGGTTCGCCACATGATCTTTTAACATGGTGATGGATCATGTAATGACCGGAGTGACGTCACCACAGGTCCATTTCCTGCACAAAGCAAAGAAGACAGAAGAGATGCCGGGCTGCGCGATCAAGTGGATTAAGGTGAGTTAAATTATTTTCGAATTATTTTTTTTTAACCCCTCCAGCGCTATTGTACTATGCATTCTGTATTCAGAATGCTATTATTTTCCCTTTATAACCATGTTGTTATAAGGGAAAATAATATTGATCGGGTCTCCATCCCGATTGTCTCCTAGAAACCGTGCGTGAAAATCGCACCGCATCCGCATTTGCTTGCAGATGCTTGCGATTTTCACGCAACCTATTCATTTCTATGGGGCCTGCGTTACGTGAAAAACGCACAAAGGGGAGCATGCTGCGATTTTCACGCAACGCACAAGTGATGCGTGAAAATCACCGCTCATGTGCACAGCCCCATAGAAATGAATAGGTCAGGATTCAGTGCGGGTGCAATGCGTTCAACTCTCACATCGCATCCGCGCGGAATACTCGCCCGTGTGAAAGGGGCCTAACTCTTTACATGTTTCACAGGAATTATAGAAAAATGGAGGTAAAATTCCGAAATGTATGGGCACACTGCAGGGCTCAGAAGGGAGGAAGTGCCATGTGGTTTTTAGAGGGCACATTTTGCTGGAATGGTTCTTTGGAACCATGTCACATTTGAAGAGACCCTGAGGTACCTATAGAGTTGAAACCACTAAAAAGTTAAGGCTCGTGGAAGGCAGGGAGCGCAAAACGAAAATGCAAAAAATAAAATAAAAAAAACCACCGGGGGTGAAAGGGTTAAACACCTCCAAGTACTTCTTTTACAGTGCACTTTCACTTTTTTCAAGTTATGTAAATTATATTAAATGCTTACCTCATGACTTCCCATTCCTAACCCCACCTCCCGTTACATGAGTGACAGAATCTAAAGATCCTATCCTCCTCCCAAACTCACGTCCCAAATCCTGCGCATGTGCAGAACCAGTCACCTCACTCCTCATCTCACACTGATCATATAATGCATACTGCGCAGCTGCGATATTTGGAAGAGAAGGGGTGGAGATGAGAAATCGTAGAGGGTGTGTCTTGGGGTCCATTCACATGTCCGTAGTGTATTGCGGATCCGCAATACACCCGCTGGCACCCCCCATAGAACTGCCTATTCTTGTCCGCAATTGCGGACAAAAATAGGACGTGTTCTATTTTTTGCGGAGCCACGGCACGGAAATAGCACACCGTGTGCTGTCTGCATCTTTTCTGTCCCCATAGAGAATGAATGGGTCCACACCCGTTCCGCAAAATTGCGGAACAGATGCGGACCCATTTGCGGACGTGTGAATGGAGCCTTATTCGTTTGTAGGCATGGCTGCACTCCAAGAGTCAGAGAACGCTGGACTCATCTCTGATGCATGGAGAAGACAGGACTCATCTAAGGTGCATTTAGATATATGGCAGGAACATTTATTTTAGGTCTTTCTCTGATTTTAATATAATTATTAATGTATTAAAAAGTATTGATATAAAAGGGAGTGGATAAATAGGCTTAGAAAGTGATGACAGGTTTCCTTTAATTAGTGTTTGCGGTCAGAAGATCAGAGATTAGAGCTCTACATGAGCAATCAGAGTAAACAGAAAGTGACAGTCTGCAAATAGAATAAAATGTAATCCCTATAATCCCTGACCTGTCACTATGTGGTAATAACCTTGGAATGCTTTTACATATCCAAGTGATATTAAGCCTGTTTTCTTGTGACATATTGTACTTTGTTTGTGACAAATTGTAATCAATTTACTTTTTTATAAAAAAATCCCAAATTTAATGATAACTTAATCAATTTAGCAATTTTCCAAATTTTAAGACAGATAGTCCTTGCTCATAGACTATTTAATAGTTACCGTATATTTTTTTTCGCATCATTGTTCAATTGTCTTTTAAATTTTTTAGATTTTTTTTTTGAGCAGTTGAAGGGTTTATACAGTAAGTGTACCATTAATTTTAAAATTTTTCAAGAAAAATTCCAAATTCTATTTTTTATGAACCAATTCAGTTATGAATTGGCTTTGTGAGTCCTTTATATTAGAAACCCAAGTTAGGGCTCTTTCACACCTGCGTTCTTTTCTTCCGGCATAGAGTTCCGTCGTCGGGGCTCTATGCCGGAAGAATCCTGATCATTTTTATCCTAATGCATTCTGAATGGAGAGAAATCCATTCAGGATGTCTTCATTTCCGGAACGGAACGTTTTTTGGCCGGAGAAAATACCGCAGCATGCTGCGCTTTTTGCTCCGGCCAAAAATCCTGAAGACTTGCCGCAAGGCCAGGTCCGGAATTAATGCCCATTGAAAGGCATTGATCCGGATCCAGCCTTAAGCTAAACGTGGTTTCGGCTCATTGCCGGATCCGACGTTTAGCTTTTTCTGAATGGTTACCATGGCTGCCGGGACGCTAAAGTCCTGGCAGCCATGGTAAAGTGTAGCGGGGAGCGTGGGAGCAGCATACTTACCGTCCGTGCGGCTCCCGGGGCACTCCAGAGTGACATCAGGGCGCCCAAGCGCATGGATCACGTGATCACATGGCACGTCATCAATGCGCATGGGGCGCTCTGACGTCACTCTGGAGCGCCCCGGGAGCCGCGCGGACTGTAAGTATACCGCTCCCCGCTCCTACTATGGCAACCAGGACATTGATAGCGTCCTGGGTGCCATAGTAACACTGAACGCATTTTGAAGACGTATCAGTCTTCAAATGCTTTCAGTACACTTGCGTTTCTTCCGGATCCGGCGTGTAATTCCGGCAAGTGGAGTATACGCCGCATCCGGACAATGCAAGTGTGAAAGAGGACTTATTCAAAATGGCATTTGGAAAGTTTAACCCGTTAACTGCTTCACAGGAATTAATCCACAATAGAGTTTTCAATTTTAATCCATTTTTTGGGGGGGAATTTAACTAATACTTCAAATGTATTACTCAGATTCTGCAGTTTTTTAGAAATATCCTATATGTGGCTCTAGAGTGCTACTTGAAGGCTCCATTTTGAAAACTACACCTCCAAGGAATTAATATAGGAGTCTATTGAGCATTTTAACCCCACAGCTGTTTCATAGAATTTATTAGCATTGGGTCATGAAAATGAAAAATCACCTGTTAATAATAATAATAGTATCTAGTTTCAGCATTTTTACAAGGGTAAGGCCTCATGCACATGACCCTAGTTTCTATCTACATCCGATTTTTGCATTCACTTCTTCTTAATAAATAAATGGTGGCATGCCCTTGGCCAGGATCCAGGTTGCGTGGATCTTTATGGACCTCAAAACACGGCCGTGTTCACAAGCCCTGAACAGCAGAAAAATCACCCCAATTTTTTTTTTTTTTTTTTTTCCAAGTATGGCAGTACCTGATATGTGGTCTTGACCTGCTGTTTGGGCACATGATGGTACTAAGAATGGAAGTGGCGCCATTTGGCTTTGAAAACACAGATTTTACTGGAATGGGGTTGGGTGCCATATCAAACTGGCAACACCCCTGAGGTACCAGTACAATGGGAATCCCAAGAAATAACCCCATTTTTAAAACTACATCCCCAAGGATTTCAGTTAGGGGTGTATTGCTGGTTTTGACCCCACAGGTCAAATCTGTTTCCAATAGTACATTGTTTTAGCTCCAAACAGATACAGTGGTTCAGTTGCTGGTACGATACTTGGCAGACCCTTTGTAAAGCCCCCAGTGGCGGAGAGAGGGAGCTCCCTCCCTCTGTAAACCACTAAAGATTTTTAGCTCAAAATAAGTAAAATGTAATAATAAAAAAAATGGCCCCCAAAGGTGTACATAGCCTTTAAAGAGGACCTTTCATGGGTCCAGACTTTATAAACTAAGTATCAGGGTATGTAGGGCACACAGCGGGGACCTAATGGCGATTTTTTTTATTTTTTTTCTCGCCGCCGTTCTGTTTGCCTGCTGTGGCCCCCGTTAAAATCTCCTGCCCTGTATGCAAATTTTTGCATTGGTACAGGGAGGAGGAGACTGCCCTGTTTCTCAATGGGCGTCTCCTTCTCCCTGGCTGTGAGCTGTCCAATCGCAGTGGAGAGCGTCACAGCCAGGGAGAAAAACCTCACCTTCGGGACAATTTAACGGGGGCCACAGCGGGTGAACGGAGTGGCGCCCAGAAAAAATTGTAAGCGCTATTAGATCCCCACTGTATGCCCTCGATACTTAGTTTATAAAGTTTGGACCCATGAAAGGTCCTCTTTAAGGATTTAAACGGCTGGGATTGGCGCTAGTACCAATCTTGGCCATCGCAGCAAAGTGTCAACTGTCAACATCACGTCTGAGTTCCTTAGGTTTGCTGTATGGTGCGTTAATGTTCAGCTCGCCTTGCAGTATGTCAGCCAAAACCATTGCTGGGCTGTTCACTAAGGAGTTTTCCTAAAATAAAACTCTCTAATAAAAAAATCTTAAAACCCACCTCTTCAGACAAGCCTACAACCAGTGACCCTGCTGCCTCTATACCGCCATGACCAGCTTTACCCTCACCTACTGTGTCCTTCTCCCATACCTAGTAGATTGTAAGCCCTCACGGGCAGGGCTCTCTCTCCTTCTGTACCAGTTTGTAAGTTGTCTTGTTATTTGCTTAGTGCAATTGTCTGTATTATGTATGTACAGCACTATGGAATGCATGGCGCTTTAATAATAATATTTATAAAGAGCCCTGTGCCATGGTAAACCACTCTGATACATTTCTGATTGCCTAGCTTACCGTATACAGAGTAAACTCACGGAGAGCTGTGTACATCTTTATGCAGTGAGCTAATTCTGTGATAGCAGAAGGTAGCCATAATCTTAGCATTTTATTTTGTCTACAGTAACAGACAAAAGATACAGTTCCAAATTACCAGCACAGAACTTTGGACCGCTTTCCTCAGCTCTAACCAAACAACATGGCCATTTCTGTGGTAAAGAACCTGTATTGGTTGTCTAGCGGCTCTTATTTACAATACAGTGCGGTACTGCTCGCTTTCTGTGCCAGGATGAGTAGCTCTTATGGATGTCAGATGAGGGCAATCCAGTTTTATTTTTTTTACACACTTTGTGTACAGTACAGGACCCTGAAGAAGCTGTCCTCATCAAAGAAAGTTGAGGGACCGCTTGTACTGTGTCAACATAGATTAGACAATACACACCAATAAACAAGTTACGCAAAATAGAACACCATCTACCCGGGATTACCCACAAGATATCGAAACCCAAAAAATAGCAAAAACCGGGATTTAATAAATCAATATATCTTTATTCCATAATTACAATTAAAACACACACTTTAATCCATGGTGGTACATAGAATACATAAGACCAATGGCCGAAGCAGGGGACATACACGGACGGAGAGGTAATATAACAGATATTCAATGTCAGGTAGTAAACCTAGCCAAATGATATAAAACTAGAATTGTGACTCATAAAGTGCAAGTGCAGAGAAACTAAACACACAAGCAAATAATCATGGGCTCAATAAAAAAAACGCCCATAAAGTTGCCAGGTAAAACAGCGTATAGTACAAATCGTGAAGTTACCATATCGACCGGAAGAACCCTGCACCCCCCGGGTAAAGCATGGTGGAAATGGGGTGCTTATATATCAATGTAATCACAATACAGGGAGTGCAGAATTATTAGGCAAATGAGTATTTTGATCACATCATCCTCTTTATGCATGTTGTCTTACTCCAAGCTGTATAGGCTCGAAAGCCTACTACCAATTAAGCATATTAGGTGATGTGCATCTCTGTAATGAGAAGGGGTGTGGTCTAATGACATCAACACCCTATATCAGGTGTGCATAATTATTAGGCAACTTCCTTTCCTTTGGCAAAATGGGTCAAAAGAAGGACTTGACAGGCTCAGAAAAGTCAAAAATGGTGAGATATCTTGCAGAGGGATGCAGCACTCTTAAAATTGCAAAGCTTCTGAAGCGTGATCATCGAACAATCAAGCGTTTCATTCAAAATAGTCAACAGGGTCGCAAGAAGCGTGTGGAAAAACCAAGGCGCAAAATAACTGCCCATGAACTGAGAAAAGTCAAGCGTGCAGCTGCCAAGATGCCACTTGCCACCAGTTTGGCCATATTTCAGAGCTGCAACATCACTGGAGTGCCCAAAAGCACAAGGTGTGCAATACTCAGAGACATGGCCAAGGTAAGAAAGGCTGAAAGACGACCACCACTGAACAAGACACACAAGCTGAAACGTCAAGACTGGGCCAAGAAATATCTCAAGACTGATTTTTCTAAGGTTTTATGGACTGATGAAATGAGAGTGAGTCTTGATGGGCCAGATGGATGGGCCCGTGGCTGGATTGGTAAAGGGCAGAGAGCTCCAGTCCGACTCAGACGCCAGCAAGGTGGAGGTGGAGTACTGGTTTGGGCTGGTATCATCAAAGATGAGCTTGTGGGGCCTTTTTGGGTTGAGGATGGAGTCAAGCTCAACTCCCAGTCCTACTGCCAGTTTCTGGAAGACACCTTCTTCAAGCAGTGGTACAGGAAGAAGTCTGCAAGGTAAGAAAAACATGATTTTCATGCAGGACAATGCTCCATCACACGCGTCCAAGTACTCCACAACGTGGCTGGCAAGAAAGGGTATAAAAGAAGAAAATCTAATGACATGGCCTCCTTGTTCACCTGATCTGAACCCCATTGAGAACCTGTGGTCCATCAAATGTGAGATTTACAAGGAGGGAAAACAGTACACCTCTCTGAACAGTGTCTGGGAGGCTGTGGTTGCTGCTGCACGCAATGTTGATGGTGAACAGATCAAAACACTGACAGAATCCATGGATGGCAGGTTTTTGAGTGTCCTTGCAAAGAAAGGTGGCTATATTGGTCACTGATTTGTTTTTGTTTTGTTTTTGAATGTCAGAAATGTATATTTGTGAATGTTGAGATGTTATATTGGTTTCACTGGTAAAAATAAATAATTGAAATGGGTATATATTTGTTTTTTGTTAAGTTGCCTAATAATTATGTACAGTAATAGTCACCTGCACACACAGATATCCCCCTAAAATAGCTAAAACTAAAAACAAACTAAAAACTACTTCCAAAAATATTCAGCTTTGATATTAATGAGTTTTTTGGGTTCATTGAGAACATGGTTGTTGTTCAATAATAAAATTAATCCTCAAAAATACAACTTGCCTAATAATTCTGCACTCCCTGTAAACATAAAAAAAAAAAACACCTGTTAAACTAACCAAAGAAATGCTAATACATTGTATTGTCTCCTCGTGCTCTACGCCATTAACTGGAAGTGACGTGGTTGTCTAATGCAGAGTGGAACGCAATCTAAATGTGTGAAACAGATCCGACAGGCTATTTTGGCCGGGATCAGCCTGTCGGATCAGTCACTGCCGGCAGGGGCAGATCCAAGTATAGGGAGGAGTGATCGTTATGCCATCCCTCTTCTCCATACTAATTCATCGTTTGCCGGCAGCAGAGTGCTGATCACACACCACGATCTGCCGCCTGCAAACGATGATCTTTAAGCCTGTTGAAAGATTTGGATTGCCCGATGAACAAACGTTTGCTCATACATCGGGTAATTGGCAGCAGCATTACACTGCCAGATCATCGTTAACCAGCGTTACTACGAACGTTTATTAGCGATCATCGGCCTGTGTAATACACCAGGTTTATCACACTGGCTGATGCTGCATGATAAATCTGGCACATCTTCTTACTGTCTAGTCTAAGTTTACACCACTTATTTGTTGGCTTCTGCCAAAATATACTGCAGGTTTTTGGGGCATTTTTCAGAGCACAATGTCCCATTTTAAGCCATGCCCCTTTAAATGAAGCCATGCCCTTTTGTCACACAAGTTGTAAAACGTCTCTAGAACTCTGTAAAACACATACTACATGTATTGCAAAGCATGTATGCTAGTTTTTGGACCATTTTGAAATCTCCACAGTTCCCGTCATATGTTGTTCTACAGGTAGTTGTTTCAGTTATTTGTTTTACTATTTACAGGGTTATCTTCCTGCTAATACAGAAAGGCGCCAAATGACACTTGAGAGGAAACGTGCAGAATATTTTGGTTTTATTGAACAGTATTATGATTCTCGAAATGAAGAGCATCATCAGGATACATACCGACAGGTACGAATTGTTGACTCTACCTATTCTCCATTGCCATCTCTGTGCCCTCCCTACTAGGGTTGTTACGGGTATCGAAGATTTGATACCCAAGCGTTACTTTTGTCCCAGTATCGTATGGGATTTCCATTTTTTCGATACTGGCCTGCACTGCTGCGCAGTCTAGTATCACAGGACATGATTCCCTCAGCAGCACAGGGGAGAAGGAAGCAGTCTCTCTCTCCCCCCTGTGCCGCTGCCACCAATGGGATAAGAGGGGCGGAGGAGGGACGGGCGCACTGCGCTATCAATGATAGGACGTCCTTTTTTATGGGTTCAGACTTAGTTAAGTTACCAGGCTACATAGCTCGGCGACCCAGGGATCTCCCTGCACTTACTATTATTCCTGGGTGCCGCTCTGTTCGCCCGCTCTGCCCCAGTTAGTAGTAATTAGCATACGGAGCAGGAGACTGTAACTAGGGCACACCGGGCTAACAGAGCGGCGCCCCCAGGAATAATAGTAGGTGCAGGGAGATCCCTGGGCGCCGCTCTATGTAGCCTGGTAACTTAACTAAGTCCGAACCCATGAAAGGTTATCTTTAACTTTTAATACAGGAGGTGGGTGCCGGCAGCAGAATCACATTGCCCGCACCCTGCCTTTCACAGGGAGCTGCAATCAGCGGCAGTTAACCCTTCAGGTGCGGCATCTGAGGGGTTAACTGCCACTGATTTGCTGCCAGTACCCGCCTTCTGTCTTAAAGGTTAATTATCATTGGTGGCGCAGTGCGCCTGCCCCCCCTCAACCCCCCCAGTATTAAAAACGTTGGTGGCAGTGGCCACAGAGTCCCCTCCTCTTTATTGGTGGCAGTGGCAGTTCTGATCAGAGCCCCAGCAGTGTAAGCCTGGGGCTCCAATCAGTTACCATGGCAGCCAGGATGCTACTAAAGCCCTGGCTGCCATAGTCGGCTCCCTGCTGCTGTGTTCAGAGCACAGAGTCCTATTCACCCTGATAGAGATCTGTCAGGGGGAATAGGACAAGGGATGAAAAAATCCTAGGTTCTAGCCCCTATTTCCCTAGGGGAAAATAGTTATTAAATAAAAAGTAAAAGAAAAAAAAAAAAAACCCCACCAAAATATTAAGTATAAATTACATATAAAAAATATAAACCATAAATAAATAAACATATCACATATTGCCACGTCCGAAAAGTCCAAACTATTAAAATAGAAAAAAATCTTTCTCGCCCATATTCATTGGGGGACACAGAGACCTTGGGTATAGCTATGTCCTCTAGGAGGCGTTGACACTAGATAAAGCTGTTAGCTCCTCCCCTGGTAGCTATACCCCCTCCAGCCTGGAGAGAGAGCTTCAGTTTTCTCTAGTGTCAATAGGAGGCAAGACCTCCCTGCTCTGCAGGGATCTCCTGAAGATTTTATTTTTTTCCTTCCTTTTCAGATGGGACAACAGTGGTCGCCTCGCCTCCCTGTTCTCCCGGGGTCGAGTTGCGCCAGTGCCGATTCCGCACTGCTGCCTCCCCCACAGAAGACAAAGTGGACCAGGGCAGCCTCGCTCCCCTGCATCCCGCCAGCCAAGGGGTCACCTAGGTCCGCCAAAGAGAAGACCCTCCCGCCATACCAGACGCCTGCCACTCCGGTGCCAGCTGCTGAGGAGGTGACCCTGCTGGAAAAGGTGACCTTGAGGGTCCACTTCGGGAGGGTGAAGAGAAGAGGATGAGAGAGGTGAGTACATGGGACTAGGTGAGTATGAAGACCTCTTCCCCCTCCCTCCATCTTTGACAGTCTGGGTCGCCCTATGGTTAACGGCCAGGGGGCTTTAATCAACTATGACAAGACCCCTAAAAGAGAGAAGGGGTTAATCCGGCGGGCGCCATGCGACACGCGGTCCCCCTTTCACTTGCCCTCTAGGCCGACTGTTTCCGGCTCTTAGAGGGTTAATGTATCTTCTCCCCGGGCACCTCCGGCGAAAGACTGGGCGCAGTCCGTCTCCACTGGCTGCAGTATCCTTTAATTTACTCTTTCGGGAGCAGGCGTCACGCACGCAGCTCCGAAAGGGTTAACGCCCCTGGCTGTTCGCGGACATCTGACCCCTTGCGGTAGTCTCGCGCCGAGGGGCACTTACTTAACATGGACCTCCAGCTGTCACGATTCCGGCCGCGGGGTGAACATCCCGGTCCTCCGGGCGCCGCTGCAAATTTAGGCCCCGGCTTCTCTTGGGGCCTATAGGCTTCCTTCCCCTGTTGTCATCCCGGCCGCGGTGCGGCTTCTCAGGCGGGATGTGTGTCGCGCTCCGCTCCGGGTCCCTCCACCCTCCGGCTGACTTCAGTACAGAGGGGGAGGGTCCGGGGTGGCTGTGCATCGGTACTTTAGGCCCTGGTTTCGCGACCTGCTAGGCCGCGACTCAGAGGGGGAGGGTGGCGGGCTGGCGCGAATTCTTCCCGCCTGGCTGCCGCTGCCCCGCCCCCATCAGCACCGCCCCTGGACCTAATGTCGTTATTGGTTAACCCTTTCCGGCCAGCCACTTCTGTTGGGCCAGCTCCGGATTATCAGGGGTTGGATGGCCTGGGAAACATAAAATTGCTTATTGCACTGTTAACCCCTTCCTGCCTCTTATCCACTTGAGGCTAGGCAGACCAGTTTAAAAAAAAAAAAAAAAAAAAAAAAAAAGAGGTTAAATGAAGCTGGAAATAAATGTCTACCTCCATTCAGGCCCTACTCCCCTCAGTCATGTCCACTCTGACTGTGCGGCACAAAAATGGGCCCGTGTCCTGCCCCGGACATGTGACGACCTCTCTTACCGTAGTTTCCCACTCCGCCCTCTGGGCCGTTTGGTTGATAATCCTCCACCTGCGTAGTCCAGTGGAGGACCTCTGACAGTTCCCAACCCACCCTCAGGGGAAGCTTGGTTGATTCTTTCCACCGGTGCAATGCAGTTGAGGACCGCTGCAGTTACCAATCCACCCTCCGGGGTCATTGGTCATGATTCTCCACCTGCTCAATACAGCGGAGAGCCTCTGGAACTCCCATTCCACCCTCCGGGGTAGTTTGGTTGATAATTCTCCACCTGTTCAATACAGTGGAGAGCCTCCGCAATTCCCAATTCACCCTCCGGGGTCGTTTGGTTGATAATTCTCCACCGGCTCAATACAGTGGAGAACCTCTGGAATTCCCATTCCACCCTCCGGGGTCGTTTGGTTGGTAGTTCTCCACCTGTTCGATACAGCGGAGAGCCTCCACAATTCCTAATCCACCCTCCGGGGTTGTTTGGTTGATAATTCTCTGCCTGCTCAATACAGCGGAGAACCTCTGGAATTCCCATTCCACCCTCCGGGGTCGTTTGGTTGATAACTCTCCACCTTCGCAACTCACAGGAGGACAGCTGAAGTATTCCCGTAATTCTCCACCTGCGCAATTCAGTTAAGGATCTCTGCGGGATCCCAATCCATCCTCCGGTGCCGTTTGGTCGATATTCTCTACCTGAGCCATACTGTGGAGAACCTCTGGAATTCCCAATCCACCCCATGGGGTCGTTTGGTTGATAATTCCCCACCTGCGCGATTCCAGTGGGGGGAAAAGACTGGAAATTCCCAATCCACCCTCTAGGGTTGTTGGGTTGATCATTTTCCGCGGGTTTCTTTTGTATACGGGACCTCTGTTCCCAATCCACCCCCAGGTAGTTTGGTTGATAAGCCCCAACTGCGCAGTCCGCGACTGCTAGGGGCGATTTTCTAATGCATATACCTGCGCGCAAGCGGACCACAGCAGGTCGACTTCTCCTCGATATCTCCACACCCCCTCCCTTCCTCCCAGGGTCACGCTCGGGTGCACCCTCTCTCACGGGAGTGGGTCCGCCCGAAGTGGGGGGTGAGGAGAATCACTGATTCGGGCCTTGACGTGAATCCGAATCAATCTCCTTAGGTTGCGTCTACGGTGGCCAGTGGCACTTGTCGTGGGCATTACCCCCTTCCTTAGGCGGTATAGTTGCACCACTACGATACGGTGTTCACCTTTATACTTTGTCCCCTGCCATGGGTGGACTAGGTACAATAACACTATTTTCAGTGCATTCCCCCTTCTGTAGGTGGCGGAATTGTACCTCCACTGGGTTCTTACCTGCCGTGTTCATTAGCTCCTTCCATTGGTGGAGCGATTCCATTCTCACTGGTCACAAGGGGTACTGTATCCATTACCTCCTGTCTCGGGTGCTAATTGCTCTCCCATAGGGTACAGGATTGCCATATGCACTAGTTTTCACCGTGGATATTAACCCCCCTTCTGGTGGGGTGTCTGCCTGTGGCACCAGTTTGGATACGGTCCGACTGTCGCACTATCCTTCCTTAGGCGGAGTGTTGCGCGTCATTGTTCTTACTACTTGCCTTACCCTCTTTCGCTAGTGATCACTAGAGGGGGAGTATCTGTACATCTTCAGATTCTGCAATTCCACGGCTCTAGGTGCCTGCGCTTATTTCATTGGGGGCGTGGCGACAGTCGGTACTTGACGGTGCTCGGTACACTTACTCTAGTACTATATGAGTTCCGCCAGTGCATACGTGGCTATTCCTCATTGTGTTCCTTGGAGCTGGTTTTGGGCAGGATTATAACTCCTGCCCAAACCCACTTGTGTCCTAGGGGCTCCCATCTCTATGGGTTTCCATTGTCCCAATCGGAAACGGTGTTGTCCGCATCAGTAGTGGTGCGTACACCATTGCACATATCTGGTTTGCGTGCCGACGGGCCAAGTGTTACACTGACTCCTTACTCTCTTCCACCATTCCTGATGTGGGAAGTGTTTGGGTTGGCACTCTGGTTTAGCTTTGCAGCCTATTCAGCCTGTGCGGGTACTAGCGTTCGCAGTCGCTACAGTGGGGCATTCTATCAGGTAGGGGTTCTACCCTGACGCTTGCTGGGCAGTTGTTCCTGTTCAGCGCCCTTCCCGGGTGGAGCGTTTAAAGTTAGCTCTCCTTCCCTGGGGCGGTATGGTACCGTGGCTTCTACCGGATTCCTCTACGGTATGGGGGTCCTGTAGTAGCCATTGCGTAATCTGGCTCCTCCTGTACGGCTCCTTCGTCAGTTGACGGATTCTTCTGTCTCCGTATTCGGTGGCGTACGCTGCATAGGCTCCTCCTTGGCGGGGTATGGCATCCCTGCTTCATCCGGTGGCTACTTCTGTATACTGCTAGTCTCGGATGGGGAACGGACTTCGTCCTTCCCCCTTCTCTTTCCGTTCTTCCTTCTCTGGCTCGGGGTTCACGGCCATTCCGCAAACCTTGGTGGTTCCTCTGTTGCTACTCCCCCTCATCTATGTGATGCAGGGTTTTTGGTTCTGTGGTTTTTTTTTTTTCTTTTTCTTTCGGTCTCGTTCCGGACCGACTGTTGGCCTGTGGCGTTCCTGTATTCCTCCTTCTACAGGTGACTCCTACCGTTGGTCCTGGGCGCGCTACCGGTGTGTACCTCTACCTCTCGATACTTGACTGGTGTCGGCATGTCTGTCCGATGTAGTCATGCCTTTTCGCTACGCATTCCGTGACTAGACTATGAGACTCCCCACGCCAGGATGTGCGGGGGTGCTGTCGCGTCTGTTGATGGAGTTTTGTTCCTGGAACGGGACACCCCTTCTCTTCTTCCTCCTTAAGGCAGAAGTTTTTCTCTAATCTTGGTTTGGTTGTTTGCTTCCGTCAAGCGGTTTTGCTACACCGTCGATACACGGTCGCTAACGGAGTTCTTCCGTCAATGATTCTCATATCGTCACTACCTTTTGACTATCCAATGTGTTGATTCCTGGCTTGCGGTTGGGCATGCCTCATTCAGGCAGCTTCTCAGTCTCCCGTCACACCTGGTCGGCTCGGGGGGACATTGGTGGACCACTTCCGTTTCCGTGGAGCGCTTCCCCTTAGCAGGGGTGGATCCGGGGTTTTTTGCTTGGGCTTTGGTTCTTAGCTGGGTAGGTTCGGCACTGTGTGGCCTTCCAGCGTCCTCTGACCCACCCAGGGTCCTCAATTCCTTCCTACTGGGAATAGCCGTACGGTTCCTCCATGCCGTCCTCCTTTTACCGCCTTGGGATCAGACCTTGGTCTTTTTAGCACTCCGGAATTCTCCCCTTGAACCTGTCCTGGTTTTGCCAGGGGTAGGAGCTTCCCTGGGGCCGTTCTTCCTTTCTCCCGACGGTGATCTCTGATTTTCATCTCAATGAAGAATCTGGCCTTCTATTACTGCGTACCTCCCCTTCACACCCTCAGGAACAGGTGTTGGGTCGTTTGGCCGTTGTCAGGGCTCTGACTGTTTATTTGTCAGCCTCCAGTTCCTTCCGGCGTACGTGCTCGCCTTGGTTTTGTCTTTCCGGAGGGTCCTCGCATAACATTGGCGGCCTCCAGGGTGTCAATTGCACGTCTGCATTTGTTTGAACTTCTGTCCCCGGGGCAGGGTTCCACCCTTCAGTGTTGCGGCTCCTTTCACCAGAGGGGTTAGCGCTCTTGGGCTCGGATGGTTCAAGGTTCAGCCGCAGTTGTGCGGGGCGGCTACTGCCCTCCTCCGCTCATTCACAAATATTTGCCAAGTGCATACTTATGCATCGGCGGGCACCGCCTCTGGAAGCTTGGTCTTGCAGGCAGCAGTTTTCTGTTGCCTGCAGGGGCGATGGCTCCATGGGTCTGTGTTTTCTTCCCCCCCCCTTGTGGACTGCTCTTGGACGTCCCAAGGTCTCTGTGTCCCCCAATGAATATGGGCGAGAAAAGGAGATTTTTGTATAACTTACCAGTAAAATCTCTTTCTCGCTCTTCATTGGGGGACACAGCACCCACCCAGTATTGTTGTTTGGTCACAGTTGTGGCAGTTGATGGTTTGAGCCTGTTGGGTCCTTGCCATGGTTGGTGTTCTGTGTTTTTTCTTAGCTTGCTTCTCCTACTGCTTCTCACAAACTGAAGCTCTCTCTCCAGGCTGGAGGGGGTATAGCTACCAGGGGAGGAGCTAACAGCTTTATCTAGTGTCAACGCCTCCTAGAGGACATAGCTATACCCAAGGTCTCTGTGTCCCCCAATGAAGAGCGAGAAAGAGATTTTACTGGTAAGTTATACAAAAATCTCCTTTTGCAGTGAATGCCGGAACAGAAAAAAATAAATATATATATATATATATATATATATATATATATATGCGATTCACCATTTTTGAAAAATGCGGAATGCACGTGGCTTTTTTGGTTTCTTTTTTTTGCATGGTATGGAGTATCGCAATACTTTTTTTATGGTATCGAAATCGAATCAAAAATTTGGTATCGCAACAGCTCTACTCCCTACTTACATTGCATACACAATACGAACAGTATAGAAGCGTGTCTGTGCAAAAGGGTGTAAGTGTGACTTATGAAGCAGATTCATCCTTATAACTGCTTGCACTGATGCTCTGCTGCTGTCATTTGGTGATTCGTTACTGCAAATAAGAATAGTCTATATTCTAATGTTTGGTTTCTACACAAGGTATATTTATTAACCACATAGATGTGACTCCCCTGCAATGTTTTCATTTCTATAATATCTGCACTTTTGTCTTGTAGATTCATATTGACATACCAAGGACAAATCCTCTAATACCATTGTTTCAGCAACCATTAGTTCAAGAAGTGAGTGTGAACTATTTATTACAATCATACTATTCCAGCCGTTGGAGACAAAAAGTACATATTGTCTTAGACAAGTTACTAAAGAGGTTGTCTTGTAAAGGTAGCTCTTGTCCAAATGCCCTATCATGGTATATAAGCATCATAGAAGTGGTTCCCCTTATTAAGTCTCCCCCTATAAACCAGAATGAGTGATCAACACTTCTTTTTTTCAGCATGCTATGGAAGAGGTGTCCTGCTACGAGGGGTGTTCAATAAGTTATCTACCCCAGCATGTTCTGTCAATTTAGAGAGCGGAGCTTGTCTGTGCAGGTATGTCTGGATGTGCAATGCACACAGTAGCAGTTCAGTTTGATGAAAGCACTGGAAGTGACAGAATGGCAAGTGCAGTACAGTGTGGGTCTACAAAGAAAGTGAGGGATTTGGAGCTTTGTTCTGCGATTAAATTCCTTAAAAAGGAAGAAAAGAAGCCTAAAGAAGTCCATGAAAGGATGATTGCTGTATATGTTGATTATGCACCTTTCTACTACCAAGTAAAGTTTTGGGTCAAGCAGTTTGAATATGACCATCGTTCAGGGTGACCTGTCAAAGTATCTTCAGAGGAAATGTGCCGTAAAGTGGAGACCATGATTTTGGAAGATCGTCAGGTCAAAGTCCGTGTTATAGCTCATGAATTAGGCATTTCAATTGACAGTTTCAAGTATCCTTCATGATGTTTTGATGATGTCAATGGTCAGTTCCTGGTGTGTTCCAAGAATATTGACGCCTGAGCAAAAAACTTGTCACTAGCAATTTAGCCAGGAGAATTTAGACCTGCTTAGAGAAAATCTAGGAGGCTTCTATTCACGAATTATTACTGGTGATGAAACATGGGTCCACCACCATGACCCTGAGACCGAACAAGAGTCCATGGAATGGAAGCACAAGGGGTCACCAAATCCAAAGAAATTTTGTGTGCAGATCATGGCAGCAGATTTTGGGAAACAGAAGGCGTTCTCTTACTAGAATTTATGCCACACAAGACAACAATTACTGAAGACTGCTATGCTTCAACAATAAAGGCGGTATGTGAGGCAATTAAAGAGAAACGCTGTGGGAAGTTGTCAGCAGGTGTGTTTCTGTTTCATGACAATGCATCAGTTCATAGGTCTTGCAATTCACAAGCTGCTATTAAGGAATGCGGCTTTATGGAGCTTAACCGTTCCTCCCTACAGTCCAGACCTGGCTGTGATTACTTTCTCTTTTGGAACCTGAAGAAATTTCTGTGTGGGCAATGATTTCCTGATGATAATGCGGTCAAAGAGGCAGTAGCAGTTCCTGCAGCAGCAAGATGTCTCTTATTTTAAGGGCATCCGATCATTGGAGGCCAGGTGGAATAAGCTCGTTGAATTCAAGGGGGATTACACTGAAAAGTTCATTTCCTATTCAGTTAAATAACTTATTATAAACTCCTCGTATGTTGCCATGGGTTACATCACTAGGAACAGCGCTGAGACCACAGCCGGTGGCCACACTCTAGTGGCCTCAGTGAACATCTGTTACAGAAACGGTGTTTATAATGTACAAGACTGTCCTCAAAAATTAGGACGGGAATTACTTATGGAAATGAACTCTCCTATATGTAACATCTTTATTTAGAAAAAAAAATCCTATATTGTTAGGTATCTTAGAGTTGTCTAATACTGTAAAAAAATAAAAAGACCTTTTAACCTGTTGGGGACATATGACGTACCGGTAAGTCATGATGTCCTGGTACTTAAAGGGGTTGTCCCACTTCATAAAAATAGGTTTTATCTAATCTATTTACCCCCACACAACATATCTTCCTATCCATGTTATTATCCAAAAGCTACCTTTCATTCAAAAAATCATGTAAAGCGATTCCTTTGTTTCCTGTATCCCATGGATACGGCCTCTTTCATCCGGCCGCATCGCTGTGCCGCGCCTGCGCACAACAGCTGAACAAGTACTCGGGCCGCCTCTCCATTCCTACAAGTACGCGCATGCGCAAATACAGCAGGCGGGTGCCGGAATCAAATAGCCGGCACCCGACCTCTATGACGGGGAGCGGGACCTTAGGGGTTAACTGCCGCTGATCGTAGCCCCCTATCATAGAGGTCGGGTGCCGGCTATTTCACTCCGGCACCCACCTCCTGCATTTGTATTAACATTGGTGGCGCAGTGCGCCCCCCCCCCAGTATAATATACATTGAGTGCGGCCACCCCCCCCCCCCAGTATAATAAACATTGGTGGCGCAGTGGGAAGTGCCAATGAGGGTTAAAAAAATAAAATAAAAAATTAACTCACCTCCTCCAATTGATCGCGTAGATGCCGGTCTCCTGTTCTTTCTTTAGGACCTGTGAAAGGACCTGTGGTGACATCACTGTGGTCATCACATGGTACATCATATGATCCATCACCATGGTAATGGACCATGTGATTAGCTCAGTGACGTCACCACAGGTCCTGAAGCAAGAACAGGAGACCGGCAGCTGCGCGATCAATAGGTGGAGGTGAGTTAATTTTTTATTTATTTTTTTAACCCTCATTGGCACTTCCCACTGCGCCACCAATGTTTGAGTGCGGGCCCCTCCCAGTATAATAATGTATATTATACTGGGGGGGGAGGGGCGCACTCAATGTATATTATACTGGGGGGGGGGGGTGGCCGCACTCAATGTATATTATACTGGGGGGGGCGCACTAAATGTATATTATACTGGGGGGGCACTCTCAATGTTTATTATACTGTGAGGGGCCCGCACTCAATGTATATTATACTGAGGGGGAGGGGCGCACTCAATGTATATTATACTGGGGGGGGTGGCCGCACTCAATGTATATTATACTGGGGGGGGCGCACTCAATGTATATTATACTGGGGGGGGGCGCACTAAATGTATATTATACTGGGGGGGCGCACTCAATGTATATTATACTGGGGGGGGCGCACTAAATGTATATTATACTGGGGGGGGCGCACTAAATGTATATTATACTGGGGGGGGCCGCACTCAATGTTTATTATACTGGGGGGGGGGGCGGGACCTCACATACGGCTCCATGTGGATGACTCATCCACATGAACGAGCACGCAAGGACTGAGCTCTCGGGGTGAGTCATGAGGAGGCGTGGCCAGCCTTCACTCAACTACAGGAGCCGAACCAGGAAGTTATCAGGACATCTACTGCTGGTAAGATGAAAAAAGCAAAGTGGGACAACCCCTTTAAGGACACATGACGTGTGTAGTTCCGATCACTACGTGTGTAGTGATCGGATCAAGGTGCCTGCTCAAACCATTGAGCAGGCACCCTGGGACAATGCGCGGGGGGGTCCCGTGACAGAAGTATTGGAATGCATTGTAAAGGGGATTAGACCCCCAAAAGTTGAAGTCCGAAAGTGGGACAAAAAATAAAGTGAAAAAAAAAAGTTTTCCCCAATAATTTTTTAGTTTCAAGTAAAACTAAACAAAAACGTCATTTTCCCCAAATAAAGTAAAAAAAAAAATTTGTTTTAAAGAAGCTGTTATTGTGTAAAACTTAAGTAAATAAAAAAAAAAGTATACATATTAGGTATCGCCACGTCCGTATCGACCGGCTCTATAAACATATCACATGACCTAACCCCTCAGATGAACACCATAAAAAATAAAAACTGCTGAATAAACAATTTTTTTTTGGTCACCTTACATCACAAAAAGTACAACCGCAAGCGATCAAAAAGGCGTATGCCCACCAAAATAGTACCAATCTAACCGTCACCTCATCCTGCAAAAAATTAGCCCCTACCTAAGACAATCGCCCAAAAACAAAAAAAAAACTATGGCTCAGAATATAGAGACACTAAAACATAATTTATTTTTGTTTTAAAAAAAGCTGTTGTGTAAAACTTAAGTAAATTTAAAAAGTATACATATTAGGTATCGCTGCGTCCGTAATAACCTGCTCTATAAAAATATCACATGACCTAACCCCTCAGGTGAACACCGTAAAAAAATAAAAACAGTGTAAAAAAGCAATTTTTTGTCACCTTGCATCACAAAAAGTGTAATAGCAAGCGATCAAAAAGTCATACATATCCTAAAATAGTGCCAATCAAACCGTCATCTCATCCCGCAAAAATCATACCCTACCCAAGATAATCGCCAAAATACTATGGTTCTCAGACTATGGAAACACAAAAACATGATTTTTATTTTTTTTGTTTTAAAAATGAAATCATTGTGTAAAACTTACATAAATAGAAAAATAGTATACATATTAGGTATTGCCGTGTCCGTGACAACCTGGTCTATAAAAATACCACATGATCTAACCTATCAGATGAATGTTGTAAATAACAAAAAATAAAAACTGTGCCAAAACAGCTATTTATTGTTACCAAAAATCATATGTACCCTAAACTAGTACCAACAAAACTGCCACCCTATCCCATAGTTTCTAAAATGGGGTAACTTTTTTGGAGTTTCTACTCTAGGGGTGCATCAGGGGGTCTTCAAATGGGACATGGTGTCAAAAAACCTGTCCAGAAAAATCTGCCTTCGAAAAACTGTATGGCATTCCTTTCCTTCTGTGCCCTCCCGTGTGCCGGTACAGCAGTTTGCGACCACATATGGGGTGTTTCTGTAAGCTACAGAATCAGAGCCATGAATATTGAGTTTTGTTTGGCTGTTAACCCTTGCTTAGGTAACTGGGAAAAAATTAAGATGGAAAATCTGCCAAAAAAGTGAAATTTTGAAATTGTATCTCTATTTTCCATCAATTCTTGTGGAACACCTAAAGGGTTAACAAAGTTTATAAAATCCGTTTTGAATACTTTGAGGGGTGTAGTTTCTAGAATGCGGTCATTTTTGGGTGATTTCTATTATGTAAGCCTCACAAAGTGACTTCAGACCTGAACTGGTCCTTAAAAAATGGGTTTTTGCAAATTTCTGAAGAATTTGAAGATTTGCTTCTAAACTTCTAAGCCTTGTAACGTCCCCATAAATAATACAATAAAATGTAATTCCCAAAATGATCCAAACATGAAGTAGACATATGGGGAATGTAAATTAATAATAATTTTTAGAGGTATTACTATGTATTATAGAAGTGGAGAAATTAAAACTCGGAAATTTGCAAATTTTTGGTAAATTTTGTATTTTTTTTACTCCATTTTACCAGTGTCCTGGAGTACTATATGTGACGAAAAAACGATCTCAATAACTTTAAAACGCTTTGACTTATCCAAGCTATCACCACATTTGGTCAGATTTTCAAAAAAATGGCCTGGTCCTTAAAGGGAATCTGTCACCGGGATTTTGTGTATAGAGCTAAGGACATGGGTTGCTAGATGGCCACTAGCACATCCGCAATACCCAGTCCCCATAGCTCTGTGTGCTTTTATTGTGTAAAAAAAACTGATTTGATACATATGCAAATTAACCTGAGATGAGTCAGAGCTTGAAAATATGACTCTTCTCGGGTCACACAAGTAAGATATGACTCTTATGTTAATTTGCATATGTATTAAATCGTTTTTTTTGCACAAAAAAAGCACACTGGGTATTGCGGATGTGCTAGCGGCCATCTAGCAACCCATGGCCTCAGCTCTATACCCAAAATCCAGGTGACAGCTTCCCTTTAAGGGGTAAATTCAGCCCGATCTCTAAGGGGTTAAACTTGTCTTAAAGAGGAACTTTCATCTGTTTAACCCTAGTCTAATTAAGGTCTTACCTTATAGGGCGGCCCCCACGGATGTCATCGCCCTTTTTTTTATTATTATTTTTATATTATAATCAGCTGACTTGGTTATACTAGGTGGAGACTGGAGCGGTTCTCTTCTCCCTGGCTGTGAGCACATTAAATCAGAGAACACCGCTTATAGCCAGTGTGATGACATCAGTAAGACCCTAATTAGACTAGGGCTAAACAGATGAAAGGTCCTCTTTAAAGGGAACCTGTCACCGGGATTTTGTGTATAGAGCTGAGGACACGGGTTGCTAGATGGCCGCTAGCACATCCGCAATACCCAGTCCCCATAGCTCTGTGTGCTTTTATTGTGTAAAAAACCAGATTTGATACATATGCAAATTAACCTGAGATGAGTCCTGTATGTGAGATAAGTCAGGGACAGGACTCATTTCAGGTTAATTTGCATATGTATCAAATCAGGTTTTTTACACAATAAAAGCACACAGAGCTATGGGGACTGGGTATTGCGGATGTGCTAGCGGCCATCTAGCAGCCCATGTCCTCAGCTCTATACCCAAAATCCCGGTGACAGGTTCCCTTTAAACTGCGCCAGATTTATCGCAGTAGTGGATGTTGGATGATAACTCTGTCACAACTTTAGAACTGTTTAGTCTTAACATCTGTAGGTTGAGCTTTTGGATCAACTGTGGTGCCCTACATGATTACTGATAGCAGAACATTACATGGGTTTACTTTCTTTCGGCTTATTGATTCTTATTGATTGATATATGCATTTTTATACTATTTTTAAAATAAGCATATGCATTTTATGTGCTCCTCTTATAACAGATCTTTGAGAGAATCTTGTTTATCTGGGCCATCCGGCACCCTGCAAGTGGATATGTCCAGGGAATAAACGATCTGGTCACCCCATTCTTTGTGGTATTTTTGTCTGAGCACGTTGGTGAGGCTATGTTAATTATCTTTCTCATGCTTGTATGTTTTGTGTTAAAGGTTATGCACTCCTTTGGGCCATTTATATTGTATTATGGGCTAAAAAAATAAATATATATTTCTCGCCCAGTTTCCTTGGGGGACACAGAAGACCTTGGGTATAGCTCATCTCCATAGGAGGCGTGACACTAAGTGAAAACTGTTAAGCCCCTCCTCCATCAGCTATACCCTCAGCCTGGAGAGAGAGACTGCCAGTTTTTTGCTTAGTGTCCAAGGAGGCAAGACACTCCCTGCTCTGCAGGGCTCTTTTCTCCTTGTTTTAAATTTTGATTTTTACTTTTTTCTTTTCTTTTTGTTCCAGATCATCAGGGACAACAGAGACGCACTAGACCTCTCTGTTTCTCCCGGGGTCGAGCTGCGCCAGTGCCGGTCATCCGCACTGCTGCCTCCCCCACAGAAGGCAAGGTGGATCAGGGCAGCCCAGCTCCCCTACATCCCGCCAGCACAAGGGTCGCCCGCACGCCAAGTCCCTCTTCCAGCGTCCTGCCACTACGGTGCCAGTAGCTGAAGGGGCGACCCTGCTGGAACGGACCGAGGGTGAAGACGGCTATGGTGAGAGATTGGCTTCTCCCCCCTCACCCCTCACCCCACCCCGGTCTCCTGCGTGCCTGACTCCCATACTGACAGGGCCTCTGGACCCTTTTGTCCCTGCTAGCCCTAGGCTGGCCCCTGGCTGCCACAGGGCGACATTTTGCTCCCATAGGACATGGCACCCTTCTTCCTGCAAGAAGAATGCCTGGGGAGCTGCAGACCTAGCTGCCCCTGACGTAGGGGTTAGGCAGGATTCCCACCCTCACAGACCCGGTCTCAGGGTCCCCCTCCCTCTTACCGGCCACTGCTTCAGGGCCACAGGGCCCGCGCCTTGCTGCCCCTGGTCCATCACGGGCTCCGGTCCGGTCAGCACTACTATTCCGGTGCGGCCGGGCGCCGCAAAAGATTTTAGGTTCCGCGGCTCCCGCGGCGGTCCGCCATTCCAGGCCTCCTTACTTCCGGCAGGCGGGGTGGGCTCCCGCGGCCAGCGAGCCACCATTCCAGTCCTGTCTCTCCGGCCGGCCGGGTGGGCTCCCGCGCCGGCGAACCGCCATTCCGGGCCCCTATCTCTTCTGGCCGGCGGGGTGGGCTCCCGCGGCCGGCATTGGGCTATGCCCAGCAGGTGGCGGTCGGCGGGGCTCCGCTACTTGGTCCCAGGCTTCGGCCTGCTGTGCCGTAATCCCGACCGGCCCGCGGGGTGGGCTCCCGCGGCCGGTTTGAAGCGCCGTTCCGCCCCAGGTCCCGGCGGTATGACGGGCCGGGGGCCGCAATTTAGCCCCCGGCTTCGCGGCCTACTAGGCCGCAATCTTCCGGTCTCTGGTGGAGGGGGCGGGAACTTCTCCAGGCGCGAATTTTCCCGCCTGGAGGTTCCTCCGCCCCCAGGGGATCGCACGCCGCCCTCCAGGCCGGATCCCTGTTAACCCTTTGGGTGCAGGCCGGCTCCCAAAATTGGGTCTGTATAGTTGGCCCCCATTTTTTTCTCAGGGCCCCTATATGGTGGCTCCCCTTTAGCCTCAGAGGCTGAGTTGAAAGAAGAAAAAAAAAAAAAAAATAAATGAAATAAAAATAATAGATCATGATTTCTATTGGGCTGCGCTTGACGCTGCAGCCTCATCAGTAATGCTGCATGTCTGCATGACCTCCTTCCACAGGCGGCATGGTGTTGCGCTCCCAGCCTGCGTCGCTGCTAGGGCATTTCCCCTTTTAGGCGGTTTTCTTGCCTCTTCCAGGATACGGCGCTGGCCAAGTGCATTCGGCCCTCTGTAGGCAGCATTCATCGTCTCTCCAGTTATGGTGCCTGCCATGTGCATTCCCCCCCCCCCTCCTAGGCGGGCTACTGCACTCTCCCTGGCTGGCCATGTGCATGACCCCCATCTTGGGCGGAATGCTGCACCTTCACCGGATACGGTGCTGGCCTTCTGCACGACCCCCTTCCATAGGTGGAACGCTGCACTCTCTGGATTTGCTGCCGGCCATGTGCGTGACCCCCTTCCGTGGGCGGAACGCTGCACTCACTGGATTCGCTGCCGGCCATGTGCGTGACCCCCTTCCTGGGCGGAACGCAGCACTCTCACTGGATCTGATGCCGATCATGTGCATCCCCCCTTTTTTTAGGCGGGATACTGCACTTTCACCGGATACGGTACTGGCTGTGTGCACGACCCCCTTCCAGGCGGCGCTGATGTGCTATGATGTACTTATGTACTATGTTATTATGCTGCACTCTCGCTGATGTGCTATGATGTACTTATGTACTATGTTATTGTGCTGCACTCTCACTGATTGCGCTGCCGGCCTTTTCTTAGGCGGTATGCTGCACTCTCATTGGATTCCCTGCCGGCCTTAGGTATGCCTCCTTCCCTCAGACAGCATACATACATCCCTCTGTCTTTGGGTGTTTCCTCGCAGGTACGTTGCTGGCCACGTGCATGTACCCCATACATGGCAGGGTGCTTGCACTCTCGCTGGATCCGCTGTCGGCCATGGGCATGACTCCTCTTCCGTAGGCAGTGTACGCACTCTTGCTGGATTCGCTGCCAGCCAGGGGCATGCCTTCCTTCCTCAGGCGACATGCACGCGTTCTTAGTGACTGTGGTTGTCTCTCGCCAGTACGTTGCTGGCCATGTGTATGACTCCCATGCATGGCGGTGTGCTCGCACTCTCCCTGGAGGAGATGCTGGCCATGTGCTTTACCCCCTTTTTCTGGGCGGTGTGCTACACTCACCGGATACATTGCTGGCCATGAGAATGGCCCTCTATCATGGGTGGAACGCTTGCACTTCCATTGGATACGGTGCTGGCCTTGTGCGTGACCACTTCTCACTTCAAGGGCAGAATTTGGCACGCTCCTGGGATTCACGGCTGTCCTTATGTGGCTGGGCTGGACTTGTACATGTCCCCATTCATTGGCAGAGTAGTTACTCTCTCGCTGAGTTCAGTGTTGGGTGTATTATTGCACACTCATTTAATGCTAGGATACCCTGTGCATGTTCCCCTTTCACTAGATGGACCTCCTGCATTCCTGCTGGTTTATAGGGTATGTCCTGCTTCTCTGAAGTAGGTTCGGCCTTAGGCATCACTCCCTTTTGGGACCGGTCTTTGCACTCTTGCCAACTGTAGTTGGCCAGGTACAATTTCCCCCCTTTCGGGGTGGACTGATTGCGTTCCGTCGCATGCTATACTGGTTTTGTGCATAACTCCCTTTCAGGTTGCACTTTGCGATTCCGTACATGCTGTGGCGCTCTGGGACGAGCCCCCCTTTTTTCTAGGTGGGTTGGCCTTCTCGCTGCTTGCGGGCTGCTCGTTCGTATGCCTCACCTGCTTCCTGCGGCATACCTTTGTTTCTTGGGAGCCGATGCTTGCCGCCAGCCTTGCACTCGTCCCTAGGGAGTTCCTTCTGTCCTCTTGACCGGACAGGCTCTATTTCTCTCTGCTGCACCGAGCTGGGTGGTGCTCATTCATTTAGTTGGCCTTTCATTCCAGGGAGTGTTCGTGGGTCCTAGATGCATGCCCTTTGCGTCCTTCTGCAGCATTGCTTCCCTGCGCTAGTGGTCCCATGGTCGAGAGTGCTGTTGTCTGCGGGGCCTCTCGAATTCTTCATTGGCGCTGTCAGGACTGCGGTTCCCTTGCCTGCCGCAATTTCCTCCTCTTCGGATGCAGTGTGGTATGAGTCCTTCCTCTTGGCGCCTCTACGCTTTCTGTCTGATCTGCTGCCGGGTTCGGGCTGCTCTTCTCGGGACGGTCACCCAACTTCTCTTGGGTGCTGGATTACCCAGGTCCGGAGGACCTCCGCCTTGGGTTCTTCAAGGTATTCGCCTTCTGCGAGGCGGTGGACCGGGCGTCTCACAGTGTAGTGGGTTCTGTTTTTGAGCTGTCTTATGGCTTCCCTGTTGCCCACTCCTCCTCCTTTCGGTTGGAGGGTGTTATGTCGGCCTCTGTCTCGACTGCCTCTTTTCGCCGGCTTTGTTTGGCTCCCGCTCTATACAGATCACTCCGATGTGGCTTCCCACAAGACTACGGAGGCTGTGTTTTCACTGTCCTCCCCTCTGGGGTGAGCCTGGTTGTTCCTGTGGATGGTTCCGGTGTTCCTTTTGGCCTCGTACTGTCTCCCTTGTTCGCGCTGGCTGTATTAGCTGTGTGCTTATTTACCGAGTCTACCGCGTTCTGTCCTCCCGCTGGGTGCAGATTGCGTGGCCCGTTCTAAGACGATGGTCCTGATGTAGACTTACCTTCTCGGTAACTTGGGGGGACTACCTTTTCGGTTCAGATTGTCCTTTGAACCCACACAGGGGCTGTTCAACGTGGTTACATCAGCATGGTCTTTAGCCTGCCTTCTCCTGGCGTCTGGCGGATCCTTTTGGGTCTTTGCATCTGTCCTTCTGCTCCCCATTCGGGTGGATGCGGGTCAACGTTGTTCGGGGCCGACGGGGCTAGTTTTGTCGGCCCTTCTGCCCGTGTTACTGGTCTGCGCCTGTTCTCATTGGGTTTCGCCTGCTTGCCAGGCGACTCCAGCGGGTTCACTGCTGTCCACTCCTGGCTGTGTCTCGTCCAGGTTCTGTCGTAAGATTTAGGGTTTTTTGTCTGGGGTTCTGTGGAAAGCTGTGCATTCCCCACTCTGAAGTTCTTTCCCCATGGTTCTGTCTTTTGGTTGAGGTGTCAAGTGTCGGCGCTGTTCTTCCTCTTCCAGCGTTCCCGACCCTCTGGGCCTGCCAAGACCTTCTTCCTCGGAGTGGCTCTTTGGTTCCTCTGTGCTGTCCTTCGGTACCGCCCTGGGGACTATATCCAGAGCTCTCGGCGCTCCAATCTTGCCCTTGGAGCTGTTACAGGAGTTCACTCTATCCTTCTGTCCTGTACGGTTGTGTTCCGTATCAGTCGTGTCTCTGACGGGTGCCGGCATGGCCCCTTTTTTTGTTATGAGTTTTCTGTCCTTTCCAGGACAGGGCTGTTCTGCATCTCGTTTCTTCCTTCCTTCCTTCCTTCTGAAGGTGGTGTTGCCTTCGCTTCAACACCTCACCTATTTGGACGTTGTTTGGGCCTGGCCGTTGTTTACTTGGAGATCTCCGACTCTTGCAGTCGTTCGGCCTCTTGGGTTTCCAGGAGGTCTGTGCATAGGGTTGGCAGACTCCAGGGTGGTTTTCCTCCGCTTGATCAGGTTGGCTATTGCTGAGGTTACCGCACCTAGGGCAGGATTCTGTCTTTGGTGTCACCGTTCCTTTCACCAGAGCGGTCGGTGCCTCCTGGGCCGGAGGCATTGGGCTTCGGCCGTGCATTTGGGCACGGTGGCCACAGGTCTGCCTTGCACGCCTTTCTGAGTTCTACAGGGTGCATACTCTGACTTTGGCAGATGCTGCCTTACTCCGCCTGGGTTTGCAGGCGGCGGTTCATTGATGCCTTTCGGGTGCTTCGCCTTGGTGTTGTGGTCCCTCCCCCTTTTGGACTGCTTTTGAACGTCCCAAGGTCTTCTGTGTCCCCCAAGGAAACTGGGCGAGAAAACGAGATTTTTGTATAACTTACCAGTAAAATCTCTTTCTCGCTCTTTCCTTGGGGGACACAGCACCCACCCATTAATTGTTTTTTCTCTGTGCGTTTTCCGAGTTTTTGTTACCCGTTGGGTAGTTGGCTTGTTGGTTCCTTGTTGGACTTTGCCTTTTCTCACTGCTTGGACACGCAACTGGCAGTCTCTCTCTCCAGGCTGAGGGTATAGCTGATGGAGGAGGGGCTTAACAGTTTTCACTTAGTGTCACGCCTCCTATGGAGATGAGCTATACCCAAGGTCTTCTGTGTCCCCCAAGGAAAGAGCGAGAAAGAGATTTTACTGGTAAGTTATACAAAAATCTCGTTTTCCTCATTTCCCTGGTTCTCTTCTGGCCTTTTGTTTACATGCAATAACAACAATCTCAGGTCATGTGACCCTCAGTCAAATCTGATAAACCAGGCACTGCAGATAAAGTGAGTTTAATTGTAAAGTTGTTAGATTTGCCTAGTTAGGAACATAGAACAAAAAAAATAACTCGGACAACCCCTTTAACCTTCTGCCGTCACACTAACGCCGAAAGGCGTCAATGCTGCGGCGCTGCCAGGTCACACTAACGCCGATTGGCGTCATCTCGCGTGAGCCGAGATTTCCTGTGAACGCGCGCACACAGGCGCGCGCGCTCACAGGAACGGAAGGTAAGCGAGTGGATCTCCAGCCTGCCAGCGGCGATCGCTCGCTGGCAGGCTGGAGATCCGAATTTTTTAACCCCTAACAGGTATATTAGACGCTGTTTTCATAACAGCGTCTAATATACCTCCTACCTGGTCCTCTGGTGGTCCCTTTTGTTAGGATCGACCACCAGAGGACTCAGGTAGGTCAGTACAGTCGCACCAAAAACTACACTACACCCCCCCCCCCCCGTCACTTATTAACCCCTTATAAACCCCTGATCACCCCATATAAACTCCCTGATCACCCCCCTGTCATTGATCACCGCCCTGTCATTGATCACCCCCCCTGTCAGGCTCCGTTCAGACGTCCGTATGATTTTTACGGATCCACGGATACATGGATCGGATCCGCAAAAAGCATACGGACGTCTGAATGGAGCCTTACAGGGGGTGATCAATGACAGGCGGGTGATCACCCATATACACTCCCTGATCACCCCCCTGTCATTGATAACCCCCCTGTAAGGCTCCATTCAGACGTCCGCATGCGTTTTGTGGATCCGATCCATGGATCCGTAAAAAATCATGCGGATGTCTGAATGGAGCCTTACAGGGGGGGTGATCAGTGACAGGGGGGTGATTACCCTGATCACCCCCTGTCATTGATAACCCCCCTGTAAGGCTCCATTCAGACGTCAGCATGCGTTTTGTGGATCCGATCCATGTATCCATGGATCCGTAAAAAATCATGCGGATGTCTGAATGGAGCCTTACAGGGGGGGTGATCAGTGACAGGGGGGTGATCACCCTGATTACCCTGATCACCCCCTGTCATTGATAACCCCCCTGTAAGGCTCCATTCAGACGTCAGCATGCGTTTTGTGCATCCGATCCATGGATCCGTAAAAAATCATGCGGATGTCTGAATGGAGCCTTACAGGGGGGTGATCAATGACAGGGGGGTGATCAATGACAGGCGGGTGATCACCCATATACACTCCCTGATCACCCCCTGTCATTGATCACCCCCCCTGTAAGGCTCCATTCAGACATCCGCATGATTTTTTACGGATCCATGGATACATGGATCGGATCCACAAAACACATGCGGATGTCTGAATGGAGCCTTACAGGGGGGGTGATCAGTGACAGGGGGGTGATCACCCTGATTACCCTGATCACCCCCTGTCATTGATAACCCCCCTGTAAGGCTCCATTCAGACGTCCGCATGCGTTTTGTGGATCCGATCCATGTATCCATGGATCCGTAAAAAATCATGCGGATGTCTGAATGGAGCCTTACAGGGGGGGTGATCAGTGACAGGGGGGTGATTACCCTGATCACCCCCTGTCATTGATAACCCCCCTGTAAGGCTCCATTCAGACGTCCGCATGCGTTCTGTGGATCCGATACATGTATCCATGGATCCGTAAAAAATCATGCGGATGTCTGAATGGAGCTTTACAGGGGGGGTGATCAGTGACAGGGGGGTGATCACCCTGATTACCCTGATCACCCCCTGTCATTGATAACCCCCCTGTAAGGCTCCATTCAGACGTCCGCATGCGTTTTGTGGATCCGATCCATGTATCCATGGATCCGTAAAAAATCATGCGGATGTCTGAATGGAGCCTTACAGGGGGGGTGATCAGTGACAGGGGGGTGATCACCCTGATTACCCTGATCACCCCCTGTCATTGATAACCCCCCTGTAAGGCTCCATTCAGACGTCCGCATGCGTTCTGTGGATCCGATCCATGTATCCATGGATCCGTAAAAAATCATGCGGATGTCTGAATGGAGCTTTACAGGGGGGGTGATCAGTGACAGGGGGGTGATCACCCTGATTACCCTGATCACCCCCTGTCATTGATAACCCCCCTGTAAGGCTCCATTCAGACGTCCGCATGCGTTCTGTGGATCCGATACATGTATCCATGGATCCGTAAAAAATCATGCGGATGTCTGAATGGAGCCTTACAGGGGGGGTGATCAGTGACAGGGGGGTGATCAGGGAGTCTATATGGGTGATCACCCCCCTGTCATTGATAACCCCCCTGTAAGGCTCCATTCAGACGTCCGCATGCGTTCTGTGGATCCGATCCATGTATCCATGGATCCGTAAAAAATCATGCGGATGTCTGAATGGAGCCTTACAGGGGGGGTGATCAGTGACAGGGGGGTGATCACCCTGATTACCCTGATCACCCCCTGTCATTGATAACCCCCCTGTAAGGCTCCATTCAGACGTCCGCATGCGTTTTGTGGATCCGATCCATGTATCCATGGATCCGTAAAAAATCATGCGGATGTCTGAATGGAGCCTTACAGGGGGGGTGATCAGTGACAGGGGGGTGATCACCCTGATTACCCTGATCACCCCCTGTCATTGATAACCCCCCTGTAAGGCTCCATTCAGACGTCCGCATGCGTTCTGTGGATCCGATCCATGTATCCATGGATCCGTAAAAAATCATGCGGATGTCTGAATGGAGCTTTACAGGGGGGGTGATCAGTGACAGGGGGGTGATCACCCTGATTACCCTGATCACCCCCTGTCATTGATAACCCCCCTGTAAGGCTCCATTCAGACGTCCGCATGCGTTCTGTGGATCCGATACATGTATCCATGGATCCGTAAAAAATCATGCGGATGTCTGAATGGAGCCTTACAGGGGGGGTGATCAGTGACAGGGGGGTGATCAGGGAGTCTATATGGGTGATCACCCCCCTGTCATTGATCACCCCCCTGTCATTGATCACCCCCCCCCCCCCCCCCCCCCCTGGTAAGGCTCCATTCAGACATTTTTTTTGGCACAAGTTAGCGGAAATTTTTTGTTTGTTTTTGTTTTTTCTTACAAAGTCTCATATTCCACTAACTTGTGTCAAAAAATAAAATCTCACATGGACGCACCATACCCCTCACGGAATCCAAATGCGTAAACATTTTTAGACATTTATATTCCAGACTTCTTCTCACGCTTTAGGGCCCCTAAAAAGCCAGGGCAGTATAAATACCCCACATGTGACCCCATTTCGGAAAGAAGACACCCCAAGGTATTCCGTGAGGGGCATATTGAGTCCATGAAAGATTGAAATTTTTGTCCTAAGTTAGCGGAAAGTGAGACTTTGTGAGGAAAAAAACAAAAAAAAATCAATATCCGCTAACTTATGCAAAAAAAATAATAATTCTAGGAACTCGCCAGGCCCCTCATTGAATACCTTGGGGTGTCTTCTTTCCAAAGTGGGGTCACATGTGGGGTATTTATACTGCCCTGGCTTTTTAGGGGCCCGAAAGTGTGAGAAGAAGTCTGGGATCCAAATGTCTAAAAATGCCCTCCTAAAAGGAATTTGGGCCCCTTTGCGCATCTAGGCTGCAAAAAAGTGTCACACATGTGGTATCGCCGTACTCAGGAGAAGTTGGGGAATGTGTTTTGGGGTGTCATTTTACATATACCCATGCTGGGTGACAAAAATATCTTGGTCAAATGCCAACTTTGTATAAAAAAATGGGAAAAGTTGTCTTTTGCCAAGATATTTCTCTCACCCAGCATGGGTATATGTAAAATGACACCCCAAAACACATTCCCCAACTTCTCCTGAGTACGGCGATACCACATGTGTGACACTTTTTTGCAGCCTAGATGCGCAAAGGGGCCCAAATTCCTTTTAGGAGGGCATTTTTAGACATTTGGATCCCAGACTTCTTCTCACACTTTCGGGCCCCTAAAAAGCCAGGGCAGTATAAATACCCCACATGTGACCCCACTTTGGAAAGAAGACACCCCAAGGTATTCAATGAGGGGCCTGGCGAGTTCCTAGAATTATTATTTTTTTTGCATAAGTTAGCGGATATTGATTTTTTTTTGTTTTTTTCCTCACAAAGTCTCACTTTCCGCTAACTTAGGACAAAAATTTCAATCTTTCATGGACTCAATATGCCCCTCACGGAATACCTTGGGGTGTCTTCTTTCCGAAATGGGGTCACATGTGGGGTATTTATACTGCCCTGGCTTTTTAGGGGCCCGAAAGTGTGAGAAGAAGTCTGGGATCCAAATGTCTAAAAATGCCCTCCTAAAAGGAATTTGGGCCCCTTTGCGCATCTAGGCTGCAAAAAAGTGTCACACATGTGGTATCGCCGTACTCAGGAGAAGTTGGGGAATGTGTTTTGGGGTGTCATTTTACATATACCCATGCTGGGTGAGAGAAATATCTTGGCAAAAGACAACTTTTCCCATTTTTTTATACAAAGTTGGCATTTGACCAAGATATTTTTGTCACCCAGCATGGGTATATGTAAAATGACACCCCAAAACACATTCCCCAACTTCTCCTGAGTACGGCGATACCAGATGTGTGACACTTTTTTGCAGCCAAGGTGGGCAAAGGGGCACATATTCCAAAGTGCACCTTTCGGATTTCACCGGTCATTTTTTACACATTTTGATTGCAAAGTTCTTCTCACACATTTGGGCCCCTAAATTGCCAGGGCAGTATAACTACCCCACAAGTGACCCCATTTTGGAAAGAAGACACCCCAAGGTATTCCGTGAGGGGCACGGCGAGTTCCTAGAATTTTTTATTTTTTGTCACAAGTTAGCGGAAAATGATGATTTTTCTTTTTTTTTCTTTTTTCCTTACAAAGTCTCATATTCCACTAACTTGCGACAAAAAATAAAAAATTCTAGGAACTCGCCATGCCCCTCACGGAATACCTTGGGGTGTCTTCTTTCCAAAATTGGGTCACTTGTGGCGTAGTTATACTGCCCTGGCAATTTAGGGGCCCAAATGTGTGAGAAGTACCTTGCAATCAAAATGTGTAAAAAATGGCCTGCAAAATCTGAAAGGTGCACTTTGGAATATGTGCCCCTTTGCCCACCTTGGCTGCAAAAAAGTGTCACACATCTGGTATCGCCGTACTCAGGAGAAGTTGGGGAATGTGTTTTGGGGTGTCATTTTACATATACCCATGCTGGGTGAGAGAAATATCTTGGCAAAAGACAACTTTTCCCATTTTTTTATACAAAGTTGGCATTTGACCAAGATATTTTTGTCACCCAGCATGGGTATATGTAAAATGACACCCCAAAACACATTCCCCAACTTCTCCTGAGTACGGCGATACCAGATGTGTGACACTTTTTTGCAGCCAAGGTGGGCAAAGGGGCACATATTCCAAAGTGCACCTTTCGGATTTCACCGGTCATTTTTTACACATTTTGATTGCAAAGTTCTTCTCACACATTTGGGCCCCTAAATTGCCAGGGCAGTATAACTACCCCACAAGTGACCCCATTTTGGAAAGAAGACACCCCAAGGTATTCCGTGAGGGGCATGGCGAGTTCCTAGAATTTTTTATTTTTTGTCGCAAGTTAGTGGAATATGAGACTTTGTAAGAAAAAAAATAAAAATAAAAATCATCATCATTTTCCGCTAACTTGTGACAAAAAATAAAAAGTTCTATGAACTCACTATGCCCATCAGCGAATACCTTAGGGTGTCTACTTTCCGAAATGGGGTCATTTGTGGGGTTTTTCTACTGTTTGGGCATTGTAGAACCTCAGGAAACATGACAGGTGCTCAGAAAGTCAGAGCTGTTTCAAAAAGCGGAAATTCACATTTTTGTACCATAGTTTGCAAATGCTATAACTTTTACCCAAACCATTTTTTTTTTTTGCCCAAACATTTTTTTTTTATCAAAGACATGTAGAACAATAAATTTGGCGAAAAATGTATATATGGATGTCGTTTTTTTTGCAAAATTTTACAGCTGAAAGTGAAAAATGTCATTTTTTTGCAAAAAAATCGTTAAATTTCGATTAATAACAAAAAAAGTAAAAATGTCAGCGGCAATAAAATACCACCAAATGAAAGCTCCATTAGTGAGAAGAAAAGGAGGTAAAATTCATTTGGGTGGTAAGTTGCATGACCGTGCAATAAACCGCTAAAGTTGTGGAGTGCCGATTTGTAAAAAAGGGCCTGGTCACTAGGGGGGTATAAACCTGTGGTCCTTAAGTGGTTAAAAGCTTTGCACAGTTTTTCTCCTGCAGTTTTCATGTGTTAATTCCTAGCAAGCTGCTCAGTCCTGTTTTCTGACCGCTCAGTCTTCAGCCCTTTGTGTTCTGAACACTTATTCTGATCAAGTCAAATATGATTCTGTCAAACCGAGCTTTTAGACATCTGGTGACCAAGCCGTCGGAGGCATCAAGCAGCTGCTATTTATTGTGATTAGGGATGAGACATCCAAAGTCAATTCACATATAACTTTGTTTCAATACTGTACGGAGCGAGCGCTCCATACAGTATTAGAATGTATTGGCTCCTGCAGGTAAGCTGCAGGAGAAATGGTACAACATTTTTAATAAAAGCCAATTGCAAAAGTTTTTTAGCCAATAATACAGCCAATACAATGTAAAAATGACCCACCAGAGAAGCCAAACAGCGCAAATAAGGGTTTTTCCAAGATTCATATGTTGATGACCTATTCCTAGGATAGGTTATCAGTGGGGTCAAACTTCCAGACCCCTGCTGGTCAGCTGTTTGTAGATGGCGATCCAATGAGCACTACAGCCTCTTCCTAGGCCAGTGATGTCACGTTCATCTATCACATGGCCTATGTGCAGCTCATTCTCATTTTAGTGAATGGGCCCGAGCTTCATTACCAAGCACAGGCACTGTGGCCTCTACAAAGGGCTGATCAGCAGGATTACCAGGGGTCGGACCCCCACTGATGAAATATTGAGCAAAGTTCATCAATATAGGAGTCGTGAAAAAAAACCTTTCATAAACATCTATTAATGTTTGTAGCTCAAAAACATGTAAAGTCAATAATACAAAATGGCTCCAGGGGTCCCCATGGCCTTTATCATAGCCTATAAATAAACTATTGTATGAGCACTGTGGCCTCTGCAAAGGGCTGATCAGCAGGATTACCAGGGGTCGGACCCCCACTGATGAAATATTGAGCAAAGTTCATCAATATAGGAGTCGTGAAAAAAAACCTTTCATAAACATCTATTAATGTTTGTAGCTCAAAAACATGTAAAGTCAATAATACAAAATGGCTCCAGGGGTCCCCATGGCCTTTATCATAGCCTATAAATAAACTATTGTATGATTTTTAAATCAGTGCGTAAATCGAGCACTTCTTCTCCAAGTGTACAGTTTTATGTTTATTCTGCACTAACTTGTAGATCTTTTTGCTCATGATTTTAGAAGATGATGTTGAAAACTTTGATGTCAGTACGTTGTTGCCAGAAACATTGAAGAACATTGAAGCAGATAGTTTCTGGTCAATGAGTAAACTGCTAGATGGCATTCAGGTATGTTAGACTATGTATGGTCCATACAATCAGTGCCGTATTACTGAAATCACAATAGCAATCCATTACTGCTGTCTCGTTACATACTGTATGATTTATCATGAAATAACATAGTATAGCATGTAGCGGAGCTCTGTGTGTACAGGTCCGAACTTCCCATCTCTACTTCCACTGACTGGCCGCCCGATACTGCTGAAGACGTGCGCGTTCACGTTTTGCAGCATAGGCCGGCCGCTGGATAGGTTAGGATGTGGTGCGCAGGCTCGGCCGGCGAGATGTGGCCGTATCCATTGGATACCAGCATAAACACAGGGAGTGAAAGGAGCATTTTTATGCCGAATGTTATGTTTTTTTAAATTACATGTATAATAAGAAATGTTCAGTGGGGGGCAATGATTTAATGTAACCCTATTTAATGAAGTGGGAATACCCCTTTAAGCAGAGCTGCTCCAAAGAGAAGGGATGGGACACTACCTGCCTGGGCTCGTATTGCAGTTATAGCAGCGGGGCTCCTGCCTTACAAAATTGATTACATCCATATATAAATTAATTTTTTAAAGATTTTTTACCTTTTTATAATTAAAATATTAAGATCCAAGTAGAGGAAGATATAATGGGATGTATTACTGCTTTCTGGGCTTGACAATATCAGTAAACAAAAATAGTTCTGCTGACACAGACTCGGGCATATGCGACAAAGGCACTCCTAATGTATATCAGCTCCATTTAAAGGGGTTGTCTCACCTCATCAAATGGCCCTTATGCTGCTTAAAACATTAATACAAATTACTTACTAATGTAATCCAATTGTCCAAATTGCCCTTTTGTCAGTGTTTATTCTATTTTCCACCCCATTATAGATTGTTGTCAGGGGTTACGGCCACCATTGCAAAACGGCACCGGTCGGGCCACGCTTGCTCACTGTGGAAAATTGATCCGGCCTCTCTGGTGGCCGGGATAGCGGAAGTGCATGTGCTGTAGCCCTGGAGCTGTTGTATACAGCTGTTTCACTGATGTCCTCATATCAGCGCCTGCTCAGGAACGCGCTTGCAGAGGCGAACTGTGCTACGATGATGACATCACCTCTTGCCTGTGTGAGCGCGTTCCCCATCAATCAAGCTCCTAGCCAATGCCCCCGTACACGGCAGGAAGTTCAGCAGCAGCCCTGAACTTGCAAGGTGAGACAACCCCTTTAAGTCTATGGATATTGTATACTGGGAGCATCTTCTGGTGTATACACGCGCAGTGGGACAGATTTACTGATATTGTCTCAACTGAGACAGTGTCACGGATGGTGTTGCAGAAAACTAGAAGACACAAATTAAGATCCGACTGACTTGATCCAAAACTAAGGAACAAGAGGGTAAGCCCTGTAACACCCCTAGCACTCTCCCTTACTGCTCAGCCTATGCAAAAATCTCTATGGTAGATAATTGCATACCCTCGTTCCTCGACTGTATGACACCTGAACACCATAAAATAGTGAGGGGACACGACCACCGGCTCCCTACACTAAATGCGGAGGGAGTCAGGGTCACCTAGGATCAAGACCACAGGAAAACAGAAATAAAGGAACAGACTTATCTTGTGGATGCAGCAGAAGCAGCTTCTAGCATCAGCACATCTATTAGCAGTGATTGCCTCCCTATACATCTCCTCCCCATACTGCCTCACCTTGCGGTTTATACAACTTCCTGGACTGTTTTTGGAGCATGATGTCTACATCTAAACCAAGCCCTTTCCCACAAAGCCACATTCCTTTACACTACGCCATGGCCTCTTGTCGAAAGAGTTGCTTAACCACTTCAACCCCCCTAGCTGAAACACCCTTAATGACCAGGCCACTTTTTACACTTCTGCACTACACTACTTTCACCGTTTATTGCTCGGTCATGCAACTTACCACCCAAATGAATTTTACCTCCTTTTCTTCTCACTAATAGAGCTCTCATTTGGTGGTATTTTTATGCTGTGGAAATTTTTTACTTTTTTTGTTATTAATCGAAATTTAACGATTTTTTTCAAAAAAATGAAATTTTTCAGTTGTAAAATGTTGCAAAAAAAACGACATCCATATATACTCTTTTCACAAAATTTATTGTTCTACATGTCTGATAAAAAAAAAAATGGTTTGGGTAAAAGTTATAGCGTTTACAAACTATGGTACAAAAATGTGAATTTCCGCTTTTTGAAGCAGCTCTGACTTTCTGAGCACCTGTCATGTTTCCTGAGGTTCTACAATGCCCAGACAGTACAAACACCCCACAAATGACCCCATTTCGGACAGTAGACACCCTAAGGTATTCACTGATGGGCATAGTGAGTTCATAGAACTTTTTCTTTTTTGTCACAAGTTAGCGGAAAATGATGATTTATTTTTTTATTTTTATTTTTCTTACAAAGTCTCATATTCCACTAACTTGTGACAAAAAATAAAAACTTTCATGAACTCACTATGCCCATCACGAAATACCTTGGGGTATCTTCTTTCCAAAATGGGGTCACTTGTGGGTTAGTTATACTGCCCTGGCATTTTAGGGGCCCAAATGCGTGAGAAGTAGTTTGAAATCAAAATCTGTGAAATCCGAAAGGTGCTCTTTGGAATGTGTGCCCCTTTGCCCACCTAGGCTGCAAAAAAAGTGTCACACATTTGGTATCGCCGTACTCAGGAGAAGTTAGGGAATGTGTTTTGGGGTGTCATTTTACATATACCCATGCTGGGTGAGAGAAATATCTTGGCAAAAGACAACTTTTCCCATTTTTTTATACAAAGTTGGCATTTGACCAAGATATTTCTCTCACCCAGCATGGGTATATGTAAAATGACACCCCAAAACACATTCCCCAACTTCTCCTGAGTACGGCGATACCACACGTGTGACACTTTTTTGCAGCCTAGATGCGCAAAGCGGCCCAAATTCCTTTTAGGAGGGCATTTTTAGACATTTGGATCCCAGACTTCTTCTCACGCTTTCGGGCCCCTAAAATGCCAGGGCAGTATAAATACCCCACATGTGACCCCATTTTGGAAAGAAGACACCCCAAGGTATTCAATGAGGGGCATGGCGAGTTCATAGAAATAATTTTTTTTTGGGCACAACTTAGCGGAAATTGATTTCTTTGTTTTTGGTTTTTTCTCACAAAGTCTCCCTTTCTGCTAACTTGGGACAAAAATTTCAATCTTTCATGGACTCAATATGCCCCTCACGGAATACCTTGGGGTGTCTACTTTACGAAATGGGGTCACATGTGGGGTATTTATACTGCCCTGGCATTTTAGGGGCCCTAAAGTGTGAGAAGAAGTCTGGAATATAAATGTCAAAAAAAAATTACGCATTTGGATTCCGTGAGGGGTATGGTGAGTTCATGTGAGATTTTATTTTTTGACACAAGTTAGTGGAATATGAGACTTTGTAAGAAAAAAAAAATATATAAATTCCGCTAACTTGGGCCAAAAAAATGTCTGAATGGAGCCTTACAGGGGGGTGATCAATGACAGGGGGGTGATCACCCATATAGACTCCCTGAGTGATCACCCCCCCTGTCATTGATCACCCCCTGTAAGGCTCCATTCAGACGTCCGTATGTGTTTTGCGGATCCGATCCATGTATCAGTGGATCCGTAAAAATCATACGTACGTCTGAATGGAGCGTTACAGGGGGGTGATCAATGACAGGGGGGTGATCAGGGAGTCTATATGGGTAATCACCCCCCTGTCATTGATCACCCCCCTGTAAGGCTCCATTCAGACGTCCGTATGTGTTTTGCGGGTCCGATCCATGTATCTCTGGATCCGTAAAAATGGTGTTTGGTGTAGTGGTGTTTGGTGCTACTTATTACTGAGCTGCCTGTGTCCTCTGGTCGATCCAACCAGAGGACCAGGTAGCAGGTATATTAGACGCTGTTATCAAAACCTAATATACCTGTTAGGGGTTAAAAAAATCGCATCTCCAGCCTGCCAGCGAACGATCGCCGCTGGCAGGCTGGAGATCCACTCGCTTACCTTCCGATCCTGTGTGCGCGCGTTCACAGGAAATCTTGCGTCTCGTGAGATGACGCGTATATGCGTGACTGTGCGCAGAGCTGCCGCCTCCGGAACGCGATCCTGCGTTAGGCGGTCTGGAGGCGGTTAAAGAGGACCTGTCACCCCTCCTGACATGCCTGTTTTTGATATCTCAATGCATTCCCCATGTAATAACAATTCTGGAACATCTATTATGGCTCTATGATGTGTCATTCCTTTATTATTTCTACTAGAAGTTATGAATGAATTGATATTAGCCTTCCGTAAGGGCACAGAGGGGAGGTAACCCCCCCCCCCCCCCCAACTGGTTACCTCCCCTCTGTGCCCTTACGGAAGGCTAATATCAATTCATTCATAACTTTGCACAGTCACTGTTTGGATAGAGTCAGACTGTGCAGGTACACCCCCCTAACTGGTTACCTCCTCTATGTACCCTTAATGAAGGCTAATGGCAATTAATTTATAACTTCTAGTAGAAATAATAAAGGAATGGCACAACATAGAGCCATAATAATAGATGTTCCAGAACTGTTATTACATGGGGAATGTATGAAGCTATAAAAACAGGCATGTCAGGAGTGGTTAGAGGCCCTCTTTAAAGTGTAGAAAATGTCTAACACAGTTGATAAATGTGATGCAGATTAGATAAAGCAGTTTTTTGGCACACATTCAACCGGAATTCTGACACATTTTGAATAGTAAATATCCCCCAGTTTGAACATGGCTTTAAGGGTTAATCGCCTTTATGATGTTATGTACAGACCCAACAGAGTGTCCAACCCCACAGTCGTGATCATATTTTCCTGATCCCCATCGCTGCCCCATCTGCTTTGCATGTCTTGGGTCTCTGTGTCGTTATCTGTTTTGACACTGGCCATGTGATCACTGCAACCAATCACTGGCCTGCAGCAGTGACATATCAGAGCAGAGACGGAACCAGAATCCGGCGTCGGGGATCAGGAAGGTATGATCACCACTGAGTGTCTGGCCATATTGTGAGCTCTGTAAAAACATAAAGGTGAACAACCTCTTTAATAGGCACATAGAGCTCATGGCTCTCTCTCTCTGCCATTTTTTCAGGCCATCTACTACTTTGAAACAATTGTTCAGCTGCCCTATGAAGTGTTTCAGCTAGAAGCTGTCAAACTTTTCTTCCTCAAATTTGACATCCCTTGGGCTCCATTATTTTTTTATCACTGCTCCTCATTTAGATGCATCAGCATGATTAACCTGGTTGTTTTTTCTCCTAAGGATAACTACACATTTGCTCAACCTGGAATTCAGAAAAATGTGAAGGCCCTTGAAGAACTTGTGAGCCGAATTGACGGTCTGTTCATATTATTGCTTGCTTACTTGTGAAAAGAACATTTGTCTGTATTCAGCTTTATCCCCTTTAGTTGCTTGCACCTCATCTCACATGGTCTAAGGAATTGGATCCCCGTGGGAAAAAAAATCCCTAAATAATTAGGCTAGTTTCACACTAGCGGCAAGGAACTCTGACAGGCTATTCCGGCGGGTGAACAGCCTGTCGGATCCGTGCTGCTGCTAGTGCACGGGTGCCCCCGGACTACCGCTCCGGCCCCATTAACTATAATGGCGGCGGGCCGGAATTCCGGCGGCAGCACAACAAACATGCCGAGATGCGGCCGGAATAAAACTACGCCAGCTGGAGTTCCTTGCCGCTAGTGTGAAAGTACCCTTAAAATGGGTATTCCAGTTTAAATTTTAAGTTTATATAATAGGAAATCATACAATTTTCTAATATACACGTCTTTAAAATTCTGCATACATGCCTTTCTTATATCAGCCAGTTGACCCCGTTATGCAGAAGGATGGTATAGTCCTGTGTAATGTATCCATGGCATCAGACACACTTTACACCCTGCCATTCAATAAGCAGTGTTACATGACATACATCTACTGGGTCAGCACACAGAACACATTCATGTGATAGGTCTGGTGGTGGGATCATTATATTTATTGTGGCTATTACAGTAACTTTGTGTACCTGTCTGTAGTGATTTGTAAAATGGCCGCCCCTCTCTAAGTGAGATCTGTTACTACACAAATCAGCTATAATAGTTTGACCCAAGACATATATACATATATATATGCACTTTATATACCTATTTATAAATAGTCTTTTGGACTAATAATTTTTGACATATGCCTCTTGTTTATTGTTGTTAAGACTGAGTCTTGCGGCAGAGTGATCCGGCAAGCAGTTCTGCATGCAAACGGACAGCATTTGTAGACTGATCCGGATGCTGATCCGTCTTACAAATGCATTGCAAGAACGAATTCCTCTCTCCGGATGTCATCCAGAGAAACGGATCCGTTATATATACTTTTTCACATTTTTACCGGTCTGCGCATGCGCAGACTGGAAGGACAGATCTGGCATTGCAGTATTTTTAATGCCGGATCCGGCACTAATGCATTTCAATGTAAATTAATGCCAGATCTGGCATTCCGGCAACTGATCTGGAATTTTGGACGGAGGTAATACCGCAGCATGTTCAGTGACTGAACTGATGACATCCTGATGCATCCTGAACTGATTGCTCTCCATTCAGAATGCATGGGGATAAAACTGATCAGTTATTTTCCGGTATTGAGCCCCTATGTCGGAACTCGATGCCGGAAAATAAAAATGTTAGTGTGAAAGTACTCTTAGGACCTAATAAATCTATTTAAAACTCTCAGTTGTGTTGCATACCTTCTATTATTTGTTAGGTAGCAGTTCTTTTCACAGCGCTCCTAGCAGTGGATCGTGGCTGGGTGGTAGCTGCGCGCTGCTACCAGCCTCCCCTATGGTCTCTGTCCCTCCCTTGCTATTAGTGAATTTAGACCTCCACTTATAACCATAGGATGCTATGCTCCTGTTCCTAAAATTCCCTTAAACTCTGCCCCCCGACATGTTTCGCCAGTTACAGTGACGTCTTCAGGGGAATCTGCAGTGATTGTTTGGGGTCGGCGGGATGGTTCTTTTAATGCCTCAGAGTCTGACATCACAACATGTGCGCCCCATCACCACGGACCTACTATTCATATATTAGTCTATGGTTTATTATAGAAATACGGACGAGCCTCCTCCTTTCTCTTGTGACGCACTCACCCCTCCGTACCTCCCCTCTGTCAGTCAGCACAGCGCAAGTCTTTGAACTTAGAATGTCCGTCTCCTTCATCTTAAGCCTCATGCACACGTCCGTGAAACACGGACCGCGTGATACCGGCCTGGATTTCTTCTGAGTGCCGGAGCGCACTGCGTCATTGGTTGCTATGACGCGTTGCGCTTCCTGCTGCCGCCGCAGTACAGTGTTACACTGGTATAGATCATGGATCTTTCGTAGAGAAGTTCACTTTCTCGCTCAAATGCTTCAATACTCGAGCAATTCCTTCTTGCTCGTAAGTATTGGCCTACAGAAATACCTCTCCTAAGGGCCGGTGGGTGATAACTCTCACTGGAGAAGGCTATTTGTTGACATGGTTTTCCTATAGACTTCAGTAGACGTTGTCATCAGACTCCAGGGCAATAGTTAGGTCTAGAACAGACATGCTCAACCTGCGGCCCTCCAGCTGTTGCAAAACTACAACTCCCGAACAGCCTACAGCAGGACATTGTAGGAGTTGTAGTTTTACAACAGCTGGAGGGCCGCAGGTTGAGCATGAGCAGGTCTCGAAAATTCAACCATTTTTTGTGTATCTCCGCAGTAAATTTGAAACCAACTGTGTTATCATTCACGACTGCTACAAATTGAGTAAAGTGTCTTTCCGTGCCTTCCCACAACATCAATACATCATCTATACCGACCCCAAAAGTAACGTGCTTTTGGGAAATCAATGTGCTTTTCCATGAATACAATTCTTTTTTCCCACCACCCTAAAAATAAATTAGCAAAAGTTGGTGTGCGTATTGTGCCCATTGCGGTCCCGGTAATTTGTAACTAATTGTTCCCATCGAAAATAAAATAATTCTGAGTAAAAAAAAATCGTAATAAAGTGAGAACTAAGGAATTGTGTTTGTGAAATTGTATCCCTCTTGTGCTAAAATAATGACTAATTGCTTTCAGTCCTAAATGGTGTTGGATACTGGTATACAATGCCTCCACATCGAGGCTTGCAATCATTGTAGTCTCACTAAGGCCTCATGCACACGTCAGTATTTTTTCACGGTCCGCAAAACGGGGTTCCGTTGGTCCGTGATCCGTGACCGTTTTTCGTCCGTGGGTCTTCCTTGATTTTTGGAGGATCCACGGATGTTTTGGTGTCCGCCTGGCCGTGCGGAGCCAAACGGATCCATCCTGAATTACAATGCAAGTCAATGGGGACGGATCCGTTTGACGTTGACACAATATGGTGCAATTGCAAACTGATCCGTCCACATTGACTTTCAATGTAAAGTCTGGAGTCCCTTTTATACCACCGGATCAGAGTTTTCTCCAATCCGATGGTATATTTTAACTTGAAGCGTCCCCATCACCATGGGAACGCCTCTATGTTAGAATATACTGTCGGATATGAGTTACATTGTGAAAACTCATATCCGACAGTATATTCTAACACAGAGGTGTTCCCATGGTGATGGGGACGCTTCTAGTTAGAATATACTACAAACTGTGTACATGACTGCTGCCTGGCAGCACGCGATCTCTTACAGGGGGCCGTGATCAGCACAATTAACCCCTCAGGTGCCCCCCCTCCCTCCCTCTATTGTAATAAGAACATTGGTAGCCAGTGTGCGGCCCTCCCTCTATTGTAATAAGAACATTGGTGGCCAGTGTGCGCCCTCCCCCGGCCCCCCCTCCCTCCCTTCCTCTATTGCAATAAGAACATTGGTGGCCAGTGTGCGGCCTCCCCCAGCCCCCCTCCCTCTATTGTAATAAGAACATTGGTGGCCAGTGTGCGGCCTCCCCTCTCCCCCACCCCCGATCATTGGTGGCAGCGGAGTTCCGATCGGAGTCCCAGTTTAATCATTGGGGCTCCGATCGGTAACTATGGCAACCAGGACGCTACTGCAGTCCTGGTTGCCATGGTTACTTAGCAATAGTAGAAACATCATGTCCGGCCGGGAGCTCCTCCTACTGGTAAGTGACAGGTCTGTGCGGCGCATTGCTAAATGAACTGTCACTAGTAGGAGGAGCTCCCGGCCGGACACAGACATCGCAGCAGCCAGCAGGTAAGTATGATGCTTCTACTATTGCTAAGTAATCATGGCAACCAGGACTGCAGTAGCATCCTGGTTGCCATGGTTACCGATCGGAGCCCCAGCGATTAAACTGGGACTCCGATCGGAACTCCGCTGCCACCAATGATCGGGGGGCGGCACCTGAAGGGTTAATTGTGCTGATCACAGCCCCCTGTAAGAGATCGGGTGCTGCCAGGCAGCAGGGTGCAGTCATGTACACAGTTCATTGTATATTCTAACTAGAAGCGTCCCCATCACTATGGGAACGCCTCTGTGTTAGAATATACTGTCGGATCTGAGTTTTCACAAAGTGAAAACTCAGCTCTGAAAAAGCTTTTATGCAGACTGATCTTCGGATCCGTCTGTATGAAAGTAACCTACGGCCACGGATCACGGACACGGATGCCAATCTTGTGTGCATCCGTGTTCTTTCACAGACCCATTGACTTGAATGGGTCAGTGAACCGTTGTCCGTCAAAAAAATAGGACAGGTCATATTTTTTTGACTGACGGGATACACGGATCACGGTCTCGTCTGCAAAACGGTGCATTTTCCGATTTTTCCACGGACCCATTGAAAATCAATGGGTCCGTGAAAAAAAAAACTGAAAACGGCACAGCGGCCATGGATGCACACAACGGTCGTGTGCATGAGGCCTAACTTGTATACCCTGGAGTTTGACGAGAACGTCCTTCGTATCTTTAAGATAAGATGAGAGACGGGGTACAAATGGGGACATAACTTGATCAACATAATTACTGATACCTTCACACAGGCTTTGGTTCCCTGATACTATGGGTCTTCCTGGGATCGTGTTCCCGTTTTTATGTACCTTTTGGAATGGTATTAAAGGTCGCTATTGTAGGTCTAGGATTAAGTAGAACTTTATATTCCCTTTTACGTTCTTTTGCCGATATCGGTATGTCTTTTTACACAAAAAAAAAAAAAAAAAACTTTACAGTTCGATTCTTGGCCAGTTGTTTATGTATTACTATCTTTCAAAATTGCCATCACCATCAACTTGTAATCTGTTTTGTCCATTAGTACTGCATTTCCCCCCTTTTATCTGAAGGCTTAATCTCTAAATCGTTGTTATCCATAAGTGCTTGCATTGCCTCTCTTTCCTTTATACTCAAGTTATGTCCGATTGTCGTTTTTCTAGTTTTATTTTTTAGAGATCGACCGTCACTACAAAGGCTTGTATATTTGCATATTTAGTAAAAGGGGGAGTGAATTTTGATTGGGGGGTTAGCGTACTAAAAGGCGCACTCGGGGTTATAGGCTCACCTCTATGTTCCTTTTGCAGTTCTAATATTTGGATTGCCTTTTTTCCTCCTTTTTTTTTTTTTTAGACGTTTGGTTTGGATCTTTTTCTTTTTTTCTTTTTGAATTCTTTGTGTAGTGCTAGTTTGCTAGCGAATAGATTAATGTCTTTCAGCCACGTAAAACAATCAAAGTAAGGTGCTGACGTGAATGATAAGCCCTCTCGTATCAAGCTTTTTATGTTCTGGTTTCAGTGTTATTTTAGATAAATCTGCATCTCAATATCGCGTTGGTCAGTGGTTATGTTTTTTGCTAATACCCCCACTTGTCCCGTTCGCTAAATTAAATCCCTGGTACTAAAAAAGGTGTTATCGGTGTCATAGTATTGTTTTTTTTATTGACGCACCTTGTTGAGATGACGAAGAATCACTGCCCATTCCCCTGAAGACGTCAGTGTAACTGGTGAAACATGTCGGGGGGCAGAGTTTAATGGAATTTTAGGAACAGGAGCATAACATCCTATGGTTATAAGTGGAGGTCTAAATTCACTAATAGCAAGGGACAGAGACCATAGGGGAGGCTGGTAGCAGCACGCAGCTACCACCCAGCCACGATCCACTGCTATAATAGGAGCGCTGTGAAAATAACTGCTACTTAACGAATAAGAAAAAGGATGCAACACAACTGAGGGTTTTAAATTGATTTATTAGGTCCTAAGAGTACTTTCACACTAACATTTTTATTTTCCGGCATCGAGTTCCGTCATAGGGGCTCAATACCGGAAAATAACTGATCAGTTTTATCCCCATGCATTCTGAATGGAGAGCAATCAGTTCAGGATGTCATCAGTTCAGTCACTGAACATGCTGCGGTATTACCTCCGTCCAAAATTCCAGATCAGTTGCCGGAATGCCAGATCTGGCATTAATTTAATTTTAATCGACTATGTAATAAAAGTTAAGTCTTAACATCCATAAACAAGAGGCATATTGTAAATAACAGTTTCCACACAGAAACTGACTGCTGTGCTGCTGCAGGTAGTAGTACTGTATATACGTTTGGCTTTGGGAGGGCTGAGAGTAAAAAAACGAAAAATGGTTTGAAAGGGTTAAGGAGAGGCAAATGCACAGATATAATAAAGGTCTGTGAGCAAAATTTTAAATAGATGTAAGGCTACTTTCACACTAGCGTTCGGGCGGATCCGTTCTGAACGGATCCGCTCATAATAATGCAGACGGAGGCTCCGTTCAGAACGGATCCGTCTGCATTATTTTTAGCATAGAACAGCTAAGTGTGAAAATAGCCTAGTACGGATCCGTCCAGACTTTCAATGTAAAGTCAATGGGGGACGGATCCGCTTGAAGATTGAGCCACATTGTGGCATCTTCAAACGGATCCGTCCCCATTGACTTACATTGAAAGTCTGGACGGATCCGCACGGATCCGCACGCCTCCGAACGGCCAGGCGGACACCCGAACGCTGCAAGCAGCGTTCAGCTGTCCGCCTGTCCGTGCGGAGGCGAGCGGAGCGGAGGCTGAACGCCGCCAGACTGATGCAGTCTGAGCGGATCCGCCTCCATTCAGACTGCATCAGGGCTGGACGGCTGCGTTCGGGGTCCGCTCGTGAGCTCCTTCAAACGGAGCTCACAAACGGAAACCCGAACGCTAGTGTGAAAGTAGCCTAAATTAGAAAGTTGTTTGACATCCTGTTGTCTAAAGAAATAAATGTGATCATTAAAACCAGAGTACCTCTTTAGGCAGAATCTGCTTTTGTAAATGAACCCCTAGAAAAGCATATGGCACATACATGAACAACTTTATAAATTATAGACATTTTGGAAATAGAAAAGAAAAAAACTCCAGTATGTTCACCTCCTTGCCCAACATAAGCCTCTGGGAAGGTCTGACAGCACTTATACTTCTTAAAGCAGGGGGTAGCCAAATTCATAGTCACAACCCACTGGTTGACCCACAGTATTCATTTGAAAATGTAAGGACTACCACCCCCAAGCAAGTACAACTGCGTTTTGGGCTGTTCTGTGGCTCTGTTTGCCTCTCCTACAAAGACAGTGTAACATTCCTTCGAGTGATGCACCATATTCAGGCCATAGGATATATTGATGAACCACTGCTCTTGATAGGTGGAGACAGCAGTGGCTGGCATGCAGTTGGGGGTTGGCACTGAGAGGATAATCTATAGTTTTAGATTGTTTGTTTGTGTAGCTTTACATCCCCATTCTCACATTCCTTTATCTTATATTTACTTTTACATTAGGTAAGGTACATAGTCATCTTCGAAAATATGACGTTGAATATCTCCAATTTGCTTTTCGATGGATGAATAATCTGCTAATGAGGGAACTTCCTTTAAGATGTACTATACGATTGTGGGATACTTACCAGGTACCGAGATTTGTTGCTATGCTTTTCATGTGTGTATTGCTCACTGTCCGTACTCTAAATTCCATAAGCTTGTTTTTATTAATTCTGGAGACCTTCTTAAAGGGGACATATCACTATCTTCACCCCTCCAGCCACCCTGATATGAGCATCAGAGCATTTCATGATCCGATGCTCTCCTTTACCCTGGACTGAATCGCGCAGGAGCAAATATATTTTTAGGAGATCCGGTGACTACCAGGTAGATAAAATAGGCGGCGGCTTCCTCCTAGAAGTGAGCCCGGAGAGGTCACTGACACTAATGGCCAGGCTTTAGCACTGATCTAACCTGTAAAACAGCTAGGGCAGCGCTAAAGCCCTCCTATCAGAGCCAGTGACATCCCTGGGAACACTGCTAGGCGGAAGCCTCCGCCTAGCAGTGTGCTATTGTAAACAAAAAAGCCCTTCACTTGTGTGATCCAGCGCATGGCAAGGGAGAGCATCGGAGCATAAAAATGCCAGGGGGTCGGAGGGGTGTAGATAGTGATATTTCCGGGTTCAGCTCTAACCCACCAGTTTTGGTAAGTTTGCTACACTATAAGCTATTTCACTTACCCTACATTACTTTTTTCATACAGGTTGCTTTTTTTTTTGTATGTCTTGTTTCTTTTGGTGGGGGCACTTATGTTTTTTTATGTAACACCAATTCCTTTTGTGGTTATGCAGAAAAAAAGGTGTGGCATATCACAGTGGAAATATAAGGTGTGATCCATATTTTAACTTTGTATTTGTTATTTAAAGGGATTCTGTCACCAGTTTTAACCCCCTCCAGATAAAAATATGGTTATGTTCAGGGAGCTTTACTGATTCCTAATGTGGTCTTATAAATGTAATCTGTAGGGTCATTTTGCCTAAAAAACGCTATTACTAACCTGTCATTCATACAAATAAGGTGCCCAAGGGGATGTAAATGGATCCAAGCTGCCGCCTGCACCCGCCGCCGTTCGTGCCCAGTGACGCCTTTCCTGACCTCAGCGCCGCCTCATAATCCTGTGTGACGCCTCCGGCTCTCCCTCCCCCCTCCTTCTGCTCTAACATCTCACGCGTGTGCACAGGCCTCTGCCTGATGCGCCCGTGCGGACTTCTCCGTTCGGCTTCATGGAGCGAGTGTGCAGGTCATCGGGAGGTTGAGCGAAGTGCCGGCGCATGCACACTTCGCTCCATGAAGCCGAACGGAGAAGTCCGCACGGGCGCATCAGGCAGAGGCCTGTGCGCACGCGCGAGATGTTAGAGCAGAAGTAGGGGGGAGGGAGAGCCGGAGGCGTCACACAGGATTATGAGGCTGCACTGAGGTCAGGAAAGGCGGAGCTGGGCACGAACGTCGGCGGGTGCGGGCAGCAGCTTGGAGCCATTTACATCCCCTTGGGCACCTTATTTTTATGAATGACAGGTTAGTAATAGCGTTTTTTAGGCAAAATGACCCTACAGATTACATTTATAAGACCACATTAGGAATCAGTAAAGCTCCCTGAACATAACTATATTTTTATCTGGAGGGGGTTAAAACTGGTGACAGAATCCCTTTAACTATGTTTTTGTTCAGGTAGAAGCAAAACCATTTTTCCATATTGGTAACCTGGAATCTTCTGTTTTCACAGGCAGAACCTGAAGGCTTTTCACATTTCCACCTTTATGTTTGTTCTGCTTTTCTAATTAAATGGCGCAAAGAAATTTTAGATGAAGTAGATTTTCAGGTACGTACTGACTGCCGTTCAGATGGGTTTGCTTGTTATTTATCTATAAAGTACATACATCACATGTATTTATTGGGTCAGTTAAACTGGTGAAGTCATTAAAAGTGCTTGCAGATGATCAGCCAAATTATCGGCCATGACATTTGCACTTTAGATACAGTTCCCTCCTCTTCGGTCTACATTACCTTCCCCTGCTCAATGGTAAAGGGGTTTTCCAGTTTTATATAAATAAAGCTTAATCACTTATAAATTTATAAAAATATACATTTAACATTCCAAATCGCTTCACGTTTTAATTCCTCATCATTTTCAAGTTATTAGTGTGCAGTCAGTGAATTAGAGCGTTCATATTTACATCAAGTCACAGCAGATTTCTCCACAGCCCATCCTATTCTCAGCTGAGAAGTGGGTACATTTGTATGCAGTGTAGGCAATGCTCAGTGATAGTGTTGAGCGAGCATGCTCGGCCGAACTGCTGTTCTGCTCAAGCATCGCTATGCTCGGCACATGGCGGTACTCGGCCGAGTACCGCATGTGCTCAAGCGCCATGCTAGAGTCTCCTCACCGCACGTTTTGCTGCTGCTATGCAGTCAATAAACGGGCAGGTAAGTACTGCCCTCACTGTAATACCAGTGGCCATGTTGGCTACTGGCATTACAGTGATTGGATGGCCGGAACACGTCATCGGGTGCTAAATAGCACCCGATGACGCGTGTTCGGCTCATTTGTAGTCAGGGAGAGCTGCGCTTCGGAAGGGACAGAGAGTGTCGGGAGTCTGATCGCAATCAATTTAGTAGAAAAACGTTTCAAAGACCCAAAAGTCCTTTTAAGGACTATTGTGTGTGGTGGCAGGCTGGCAGTATTTTATAGCTACAGTACAATTTTTTATTTTTTTTTGCAGCGTTTTCAATACTTTTTCATATAGAGGGTGTCTGCAGTGACTAGAGACATCTGTCAAATACATTCTGTGTGTCAGGGACAGAGATTGGAGAAATATAAGTGAAAACTACTATATTTTTTTCCATCGTTTTCAATACTTTCTATAGAGGGTATCTGCAGTCACTTTTGACATCTGTCCAATACCTTCTGTGTGTCAGGGCCTGAAATTGGAGAAATATAACTGAACATTAATATATATATTTTTCCATCATTTTCAATACTTTTCATATAGAGGGTGTCTGCAGTGACTAGAGACATCTCTCAAATACATACTGTGTGTCAGGGCTAGAAATTGGAGAAATATAACTGAAATCTATTTTCCTTTTTCCATACTTTTATGTACTTTTTCCATATACTGTGCTTGCTGTGAACTGTGACTTCTGTGCCACATCTTGTGTGTCAAGCGTGCATATAACATTTAATATGCGCCAGGCGAGCAGTAAGGGACGGGGATAGTGGCTGTGATGCTGATGGTTCACGCAGAGGCCGTAGCCCTGGGCGCGTTGAAACTGTGCCTGTTGCCAGAGCACAAGAAAAACAATTATCCACGATACTTAGCTTCATATCCCAGTTTGCAGAGCATCACAGGACAAAACTCTTGAAGTCAGACCAGTGCGACCAGGTGGTCGGTTGGATTGCAGCAGATAATGCTTCCAGTCTGTTAAGCACCACCCTGTCTTCCACAAAGTCCAGTCTCAATAGCCAAGAGTCTGGTCAAGAGAATCCTCTCCCTGATCCTCCTTCCTCCCACCATGGAGAGTATGGCCAAACATACCATTACTTGATTTGGCCCTCTCGCCAAGCACACTTGAAGAGGGACATGAGATCTTGTGCCCGGATTCCCAACCTCTTGAGCATCCACAGTCACAAGAACATGATGGTGGGGAACGGCAATTAGTGTTTAATGAGGTGGATGATGATGAGACACAGTTGCCAATGAGTCAACCGCAATTACTTGTCTCACTTGATCTTGTGCCCGGATTCCCAACCTCTTGAGCATCCACAGTCACAAGAACATGATGGTGGGGAACGGCAATTAGTGTTTAATGAGGTGGATGAGGATGAGACACAGTTGTCAATCACTGAGGTTGTGGTTAGGTCAACAAATCAAGAGGATGATCAGAGTGAGGAAGAGGAGGTGGTGGACGATGAGGTCACTGACCCAACCTGGGAAGGTGGAAAGCCGAGCGAGGACCGCTGTATAGAGGGGGAAGAATCTGCAGCACCGCAACGGGCTGGAAGAGACAGTGGGGTTGCAAAAGGGAGAAGGTGGGCCACACCAAATGGGCCCGCAACTGTTCCGCAGAGCACCCCCTTGCGTAAATCTCCCTTGCCACGGTGTAGGTGTTCCGCAGTATGGCGCTTTTTTTAGGAAAGTGCGGACGACAAAAGAATAATAGTTTGAAACCTGTGCCACACCAAATTGAGCCTGGGGCGTGAACACTAGCAACCTCCCCACCACATGGCATCCAAGCCCTGTAGTAAGTTGGACGAACGCCTGGGTCCACAATCTGTGTCTGCGGGGCACACCACTGACTCCTCTTCCCCTATGGTACGTGCTGGCCAATTGCCTGTCGAAGGCGCAGGTGAGGATGCCTCTTGCCCTGCACCTGGACTTTTGCAAGCACCATCAGCGACCATATCCACTTCCCTGTCACAGCGCAGCGCCCTTATGTCATTACCCCAGGCATTTGAACGTAAGCGCAAATACCCAGCCACCCACAGGCCTTAGCACTAAATGTGCACCTTTCAAAATTACTGGCCCTGGAAATGTTGCCATTTAGGCTTGTGGACACTGAGGCCTTCCGCATCCTGATGTCTGCGGCCATCACGCGGTACTCTGTCCCCAGCCGCCACAATTTTTCAAGGTGTGCCGTGCCCGCCTTACACCAACATGTGTCCCGAAACGTCACCCGTGCCCTGACCAACGCAGTTACTGGGAAGGTCCACTTAACCACGGACACATAGACAAGTGCATTTGGCCAGGGACACTACATTTCCCTGACGGCACACTGGGTGAACGTTGTGGAGGCTGGGAGCAAGTCACACCCTGGGATGGCACAGAATTGCGGGCTCTACGTCGATCAGGGTTTCCCTAAGCACCTACGTTAGTGGCTCCAACCCCCACTTCTCCTCCTCCACTTCCACCTCCAAATTAGCTGGAAGCAGTGTAGCACTGCAGTGGGGAAGCGTCAACAGGCCGTGCTAAAGCTGATATGCTTAGGGGACAGACAACACACCGCCGCAGAGCTGTTGCAGGGGATAAGAGACCAGACTGAGCTGTGGCTCTCGCCACTTAACCTAGAACCAGGCATGGTTGTGTGTAATAATGGCCGTAATTTGGTGGCGGCTTTGGAGCTCGGCAAGCTCACACACATCCCTAGCCCACGTCTTAAACTTAGTCTTTCAGCGGTTTCTCAAAACCTACCCCAATTTCCCTGAGCTACTGGCGAAGGTGTGCTGCGTGTGTGCACATTTCCGCAAGTCATCGACAGCTTCAGTCGGTCAACGCTGCAGCAGCGCTTTAATTTGCCAGCTCACCGGCTGTTGTGCGACGTGAGCACGCGCTGGAACTCCACATTCCACACGTTGGCCAGGCTTTGTGAGCAGCAGAGGGCAGTAGTTGAATACCAGCTGCAACATGGTCGTCGCCTTTCCAGTCAGCATCTGCTAATCAGAAGCAAGGAGTGGGCATGGATGTCTGACCTCTGTGACATTTTAAGAATGGTCAGCGGCGATAACTCTATTATCAGCATCACCATCCCACTTCTGTCTCTACTCCAACGCTTGCTGCTTACAATTAAGGACGACGCTTTGCATGTGGAAGAGGTGAAAACGGGGGAAGAAGACATTACACAGGGTAATGGCCAGACCACCCTCCATCCATCTTCTTAGCGTGAATTGGACGATAAGGAGGAACAGGAGACGGTTGCCTCCGCTACAGAGGTTAGTACCCATGGAAGTTTAATTCCATCTGTTCAGGGTGGGTGCCGCAGGGGAGGGCTGGCAGCCTTAGTCCTGGGGGGGCAAATCCAGTCAAGTGGCCCATTTTTATCCCCACCCATTATTAAAAGCCCCTCCTACATATAATAGGCCACTTCCAACAAACACCATATAGCTGACATTCTATAGTTGAGGCCTGTCTCTAAACATCATACTGAGAGGGGAGGGCCTGTCCTGGCTGCACTGCCTGCTTCACATTGTACAATAAACAGCAGGCTACAGCCAGGAAGCTCCTCCATCCCCAGATCCTGCTCAAGGCCTGTGGTTCCCCCCACCATCTGCCACCCGCCCATGGCCTGCTGCCCCCTTTGGCTGTCCTCACCCAGCTCTGAATCCTCCTTCTGCAAATGGCAGGGGGAGGAGCCGGAGCATCTCCTCTCCTCTCCTACATAGCACAACATACCTCTTACATCCAGTGATGTGACCTTTGTTGTAGACGTTCTCTTTCCTCATCTTCTCCATTTAGACCAGACCGCCATGATGATTTTTCAGCCATCTCCCATCTCTGCAGAGATTGACAAACAGACATTAGTTTCCCACATTTCCATCATCTTCACATCTTCTGAACACCCTTTCCTGCCACCCCCAATACTATATTGCAGAAACAGTCCCCCTGGAAATACTACTACTACCACACAGATAGTGCCCCCTTCATTAATTATTGGCACACAGTGCCCCCCGCAGTTGAGCTAATGTCCCCATAATGTATGCCAGTATAAAATACCCCTATATAGTGCCCCAGTAAATGCCCTCATAGTGCTCCTCTCCCCCTTTCCCATAGTGTCCCCCATAATATGCCAGTAAAAAAATGCCCCTTCGTAGTGCCCTCAGCAGATGTCCCTAAAGTGCTCCTCTCCCCCATAATGTGCCAGTAAAAAAATGCCCCTTCTTAGTGCCACTATATGCCCCAATAGTGCTCCACTCCCCCATAGTGCCGCTCTCCCATAATGTGCCAGTACAAAATGCCCCCTTAGTGCCCCCAAATGCCATAGTGCCCCCATAATGTGCCAATAAAAAAGGCCCCTTTAGAGCCCCCACTTCCCCATAGTGCCCCCAAATAATGCCCCTATAGTGACACCAGATGCCCCATGGAGCCTCTCACCCCTATAGTGCCCCCATATTGTGCCAATAATAAAAAAAAGCCCCTTTAGAGCCCCCAGATACCCCCATAGTGCTCCTCTCCCCCATGGTGCCCCCCCATAATGTGCCAGTAAGAAATGCCCCCATAGTGCCAGCCCTCTTCCCCCTATAGTGCCAGCCCCCCCCCCCCCCCCCCCCATAGTACCAGGCTGCCAGCTCCCCTCCATAGTGCCAGTTCCCCCCACAAAAAAAAACACTAATACTTACCTTCATCAGCAGCGATGCAGGCCTCTTCCGGCCTGTGTCCCTGCTGTGTGCTGCCCGACTCAGGCGGCGCGATGATAATGACGTCCTTTCGCTGCCTGAGCCGGCTTCTGATGGGCTGCAGGCATTAGTGCCTGCGGCCTATCAGAAGAACAGGGGAGGGACACGCCTCTCCCTCCCCGGCCCCACAGCACACAGCCGCCGAAATTACATCCAGGGCCGCGCCGCCTGTGGTGATTGGCGGTGCGGCCCTGAAGAATGAGAAATAAAAATAATTTTTATAAAGACAGGCGGCCCAGCAGCCGTTTTTTTATGGCGGCCTGGGGGGCAATTGCCTCTCTGCCCCCCGGCCCAGCCCGCCCCTGGTGGGTGGGCAGAAGAGGATGAGGAGATTGAGAGTGATCCTCCTGATGACAACAGCAAAGTCTTGCCTGGCACACATGGCTGACTTGACTTCACGTTTGGCTGCCTTTCCCACGACCCGCGTGTTATACGCATTTTAGACAACACTGATTACTGTGTGTTCACCCTTCTTGAACCCCACTACAAAGAGAACTCCTAATCTCTCATTCCTCTGGTGGAGAGGACAAGCAAAACGGTGCTATACCAGAAGGTCCTTGTTGCTCCAATTGCTCCAAATTTGAAAGGGCAGACATCCAAATGGATCGTTGCCTTCACAGGGACGTGCGATCGCCTAGAAGTTATCTAGAGTCAGCAAAGCGGCTGCAGGTCCTCACCTACAAGTCCAGTCTTAGTAGCCAAGAGTCTGGTCAACACAATCCTCACCATGATGGCACACTGGGTGAACGTTGTGGAGGCTGGGAGCAAGTTGGCTGCTGGCACCAGACTTGCCCTCCAATAAATCCTTGTTAACGGAAAGTGTTCTCATTCTAATAACAGGGCCATTATACGCATTTTAGACAACACAGATTACTGGGTGTTCATCCTTCTAGACTTCCACTACAAAGAGAACTTCTCATCTCTTATTCCTCAGGTGGAGAGGACAAGCAAAACGGTGCAATACCAGAAGGTCCTTGTTGAAAAATTGCTCCAAAAATTTCCATCTGACAATGCTGCCGAGTCCGTACTTCATTGGCCAACCGAGTAGGGGAGACAAGGGGAACACACAGCAGTTCCATCAGAGGCAGGGCAACACTCTCCAAGGCCTGGGACAGTTTCATGACACCCCGCCCTGATGCGCGGCCTAGTGTCACAAGGAGGGAAAAGTTTTGGAAGATGGTGAAGGAGTACGTAGCAGACCGTGTCAGCGTCCTCAGTGATCCCTCAGTGCCTTACAACTACTGGGTGTCCAAGCTGGGCACATGACACGAACTGGCGCTCTACGCCTTGGAGGTGCTGGCCTGCCCTGCCGCCAGCGTTTTGTCTGAGCGGGTATTTAGTGCTGCTGGTGGCATCATAACAGATAAGCGTATCCGCCTGTCAACTGAAAATGCTGACAGGTTGACTCATAAAAATGAACAAGGCCTGGATTGCCCCAGACTTCTCAACTCCACTAGAGGAAAGCAGATGAACAAGGCATTTTAAATGTGTTGTTTAATGTACTCAATGCACTGTATTCCCATGCACCCCTTCCACCACAAAAAAGGGTATATGGTTAAATCTTCCTTTTCTCATCCTCCTCCTCCTCTGTCATCATATCAACATGCTTATTTGTCGCATATTATGCCCACGCATATCATTTTTTACAGGGTCAGCTCAAATGCAGGCCCTCGCATAAAATGTTTTACAGGGTCAGCTCAACTGCAGGCCCTCACATATAATATTTTACAGGGTCAGCTCACCTGCAGGCCCTTGCATATAATGTTTTACAGGGTCAGCTCAACTGCAGGCCCTCGCATATAATGTTTTACAGGGTCCGCTCACCTGCAGGCCCTCGCATATAATGTTTTACAGGGTCAGCTCACCGGCATGCCCTCGCATATAATGTTTTTACAGGATCAGCTCGCCTGCAGGCCCTCACCTACAATCTTTTACAGGGTCAGCTCACCTTCTGATGACAGCGAAGTCTTGCCTGTTTGTACTCTGGCTCACATGGCTGACTTAATTGGCTGCCTTTCCCACGACCCGTGCATTATAGGCATTTTAGACAACACGTATTACTGGGTGTTCACCCTTCTTGAACTCGCTACAAAGAGAACTTCTCATCTCTCATTCCTCTGGTGGAGAGGACAAGCAAAACGGTGCTATACCAGAAGGTCCTTGTTGCTCCAATTGCTCCAAAGTTGATAGGGCAGACATCCAAATGGATCATTGCCGTCAAAGGGACGTGCGATCGCCTAGAAGTTAACTAGAGCCAACAAAGCGGCTGCAGGCCCTCACCTACAAGTCCAGTCTCAGTAGCCAAGAGTCTGGTCAACACAATCCTCACCATGATGACACACTGGGTGAACGTTGTGGAGGCCGGGTGCAAGTTGGCTGCTGACACCAGAGTTGCCCTCCACTAGATCCTCGTTAACGGAAAGTGTACTCATTCCAATAACGGGGCCGCTTAGGAGTGCTGTATTGTTATTTATTAAGAAAAGGGGGGTTAGTCAGCACCTCCCAATGTGCAGGTGCACGCTGCTATGGCTAAAAACTGAAAAAAAAAACTGCAAATCAGATAAAGTACAATAATGCCATAGTCAAAAATATTAGTCTGCCGGACGTCAATCTCTGTAAGACGAGTCCTAACACTAAATACTACCTGTTATGCTCCAAAATGGCCGCCATAAAGTTCAGGAAGTGTTTGATCCACATGCATGCTGGATCCACTCTGCCTTTTACAATTTTTTGGTGCCAAATTGGGCTCCATTACTTACAAGGGATGCAGGTACCAACATGCATGCCGAGCGCCCACTCCATACCTTTTCGTTGTGCCAGATAGCTTCCAATAAATATAATAAGAGGAGGCCACAGCTTTATACTGAGACTAATTAAAATCAGCCTATGGGGCAGACAGGCTAGTCAGGAGTGCACGACTATCTGGAGTGCCACACCTCCAGCACTGTAAATCTACAAAGAAAAAGGGGGTTAGTCAGCACCTCCCAATGTGCAGGTGCACGCTGCCATGGCTGAAAGCAGAAAAAAAAGAGGAATGCAGCAGCACCCTGTTGTTGTTGTTGTTGTTATTTATTGTCACTACCTCCCGAAGTCGGGAGTGGGTAATCGAACCCCGATTCCCTGTTACCCGTGATCACCATGGTAGGTGCAGAAAAGAACCTCGAAAGTTGATAGGGCAGACATCCGAATGGATAGTCGCCGTCACGGGGATGTGCAATCGCCCAGAGGTTATCTAGAGTCACTAATGCGGCAGCAGGCCCTCGCCCCTAAGGTTTTAGATGGTCCGATCAGCAGGGCCTTGCTGAAAATGTTTTTGAGAGTCACCAATCATAATTTTTCAAGGGTGTGTATGATGCCCTACTTTATATGTAACAAAGGGTGTTTTGGAGTGTCGGTTCCTTGTAATTTTTGGCAGCCCTTTCACTTAGTGCATAGGCTTTATGAGTGTAGGAGTCCCACTCCTGAACAATTGTACCACAATGTGAATGAAGCCCTCCTTTATGTTATATAAAGGTTGTATCGGAGTGCCTCTTCCTTGTAATTTTTGGCAGCACTTTATATACAAGTAAATATACAGGAAAGAATGGTTTTGTGCATATTATTGTCAGTCTGTAAAAGTGGCGTACTACTCGGACAACATCGTTCCCAGCAGCGACCTGGGAGTCCAAGATGCATCCAGACATCCTCCCCATGCTGTTCCAAAAGCATTTCGGTGGCGTTTCCATAAATTTCCATCAATTTCTGACATTTTTCCTATGAACCAGGCACCCTCCCCTCTTCAGAACAGGGGGTACCTGGTTTAATGCTTGGGTTCTCCCATTGACTTCCATTATACTCGGGTGCTCTGTCGAGCACCTGAACATCCCAATGTGTTTGGCCCGAGCATGACGGTGCTCGTTCAACACTACTTAGTGACTAAGGCTGGCTTCACACCTCTGTTCTTTCCGTCATAACGGAACAAAGAAAACAGTGGTGATGCAGGATCCATCATAAGAGACAGAAACCAGTGGTGTCCAACGCATCTCACTGACTGTAATGGGGTCTGATGGGTTTCCATCATGGTATCAATCATTTTACTGGATCAAGTAGCACAGTTTGCTGCAATGCAGCATCCAGTGGAGAGGTGAATAAAACCTTGACTACATGAGCAGTTCCCCAAATCTCATTGATAGTTTGCTATAATGTATCAGTATGGGGTGCAGGCTGTTAATGTCACAAAGTATTAGCTATGTACAGCTTGTGAACGTAAACCTTTAAAGGCTGATCAGCTTGGGTGTCGGGAATCTGAGTCCTGCCAATCTCATGTTGATAATCTATCTTGAGGATAGGTCATTATCTACTAGCACTACACATCCCCTTTAAGCATTAAAGGGGTTATCTAATGATTAATGTAAAAAAAATGAAAGTCAGGCATAATATAGTGTGTAGCAATCTCTTTCTAATAAAGCTAGAACCAGCCTTGTACCCCACATAGATCTAGAAATCTCCCTATTGAATGCTGTGCTAGGCAGCTTAGGGATCATGTCTCTTCTCAGGGAGTGGGTCCTTTCTGTTACAGCTTTTTCATTCAGAAGGCCATATGAACGAGTCCGCACCCGTTCCGCAATTTTTGCAGAACAGGTGCGGACCCGTTCATTTCAATGGGGCTGCAAAAGATGGCTCCGCAAAGGATAGAGCGGACAAATATAGGCATTTTCTATTACTGTTGCGGCCATGTGCAGTCTGCAAATTTCAGAACGCACACGGCCGGTATTCGTGTTTTGCTGATCCACAAAACAGCTCTCTGAATGAGGTCTAACTGTCACGACTTGACCTGACTATTGACAGTTTAAGGATGGAACTGAACATGTGTGAACTGGCCATTCAGATTAGGGTAAGTTCACACTTGGGTTGAACGGATCCAGCAGGCTGTTAACCAAATCCGGCCAAGCCAGATACTGCCATACCTCACTATTTGCACCAGTGTTTGTCCTGCCAAAACCCAGCCAGAAAGAGACTGGATCCCATTATAATCATTGGGATCTGGCAGTGAACGGCAGTATCCAACTGGATCTGGTGAACTCCGACAAGCTGCCAGATCTGTTCAACACAAGTGTGAACCTACCTTTAGTAGGTGGTCGTGCACATTACTATACAGACTGAACCCAAGTGTGAACCTACCTTTAGTAGGTGGACGCGCACATTACTGTACAGACTGAACACAAGTGTGCAAGAGAAAATAGTCGGCACTCACTCTGTTTTGCACGTTGCACGGGATAGGATTAGATCCACGTATATTCAAGGAAAAGTCCCAGCAGTCGTGTCTTCAGTCAATCAATAGGATATTTATTTCAACAAAGAAATGTCCACAATCCTGGACGCGTTTCGGCTAGCATGCCTTCATCAACAGGTACAGATAAATAAAATGACCTAGTTTATATAAGGGAATATACTCCTCCCCTTTTGACAACCTCACCTACTCCCATTATCTACACAGGTGATGGGAGGGGTGCATAATTAACAAAGAAAATACACCCATCATTAACACTATAAGTGGGTCTGTGTCTCAGACTATATTTCACAATCACATATATGCAAGAAATAATTCAAAACCATATGTATATTTATATGTATTTATATATTTATGCCATACATTGCCGGGTATAAGATCCCTCACCGAATATTAGAAGTCTGAAAAATAAAAATAAAAACATAAGTATAATGTTAGCTTACTAAATGTGCATAATCTCATAATCCCTATTAAGGCCTCTGGGATGTAAGGTATCCAACGTATGGATCCAATACACCTCTCTGCGCAACAGCAACTTCTTCAGATCACCTCCTCTCCTAGGTCTTTTGACCTGTTCCAATACTTGAAACCTCAACTGTGCTATCCCATGTTTGCACTGTTCAAAATGAAATGGGATAGGTAACAATAAATTTTTTGTGCGGATGGTAGATTTATGTTTCCCAATGCGATCCCTAATCGTTTGTGTAGTCTCCCCAATATATAATAGGCCACAAGGGCACTTTATCAAATATATCACATTGGTGGATTCACATGTGAAAAAACCTTCAATTGAGAAAGGGCGTCCACTATGGGGATGAAAAAAAATGTAGAACCTCGGATTATATGGGAACATTGGGAACAGTGCAAACATGGGAACGTGCCCTTACGTTGTGTCGCTAATACCGATTGCTTCAGGGTCTTCTTTGTGCTTCCAATATCTGAATGTACCAATTTATCCCTGTAACTAGAGTTCTTCTTGTTACATATCAAAGGTGGATTTTTGAACTCTTCAATAATAGGATAAGCCTTCTGCAACAGAGGCCAATGTTTCCGGATGATATTATCCAATCTCTGGTTAAAGGGATGAAATGTATGTACTAGTGCTACCCTAGATGATACATCTCTAGATGATTTATCAGATTCAGTGAGTTTTATTTGTGTTTGACTAAGGATAGAATGGGGATAACCCCTTTGTTCAAATCGCTGAGTCATCTCATTCATCCTGACAAGTTGCATGTCAGGGTCAGATACAATGCGCTTTACTCGCTGATACTGAGATTTAGGGATAGCTCTTTTCAATTCTGGTGGATGAGAGCTTGTGAAGTGGAGGATGCTGTTCCTGTCCGTATCCTTCCTAAATAAATCTGTAGATAACCTGCCGTATTGATCCTTTATCACCATCGTATCCAGAAAGCTAACTTTTTCACTATCCTGAACCAATGTAAATTTTAAACCCTCATATGCATGGTTAAGGTGGTCAAGGAAGGTCAAAAGGGTCTCATGTGGCCCCGCCCATATGCAAAAAATGTCGTCAATGAATCTTTTCCAGATAAGGACATTATTTGAATACCATACGGTGTTATATACTTTTAATTCCTCAAATTGCGACATATATGCATTTGCATAGGGCGGGGCCACATTAGACCCCATCGCGGTTCCCCGCCTTTGTAGGTAAAAGTCATCTTCAAACATAAAATAGTTTTCATATAATACTAATTTCAATAGCTGCAACAAAAATTCCTGTTCATCATTGGTATATTGACTTCCACCTAATAATGATTTCACTGCTTCAACACCAGTAGCATGGTCTATAGAGGTGTACAGACTTACCACGTCTATAGTTACTAAGAGACTGTCAGGTGGAACTGTTTCCAAATCGGCTATTGTGTTGAGAAAATGCTGTGTATCAGATAAAAAGGATTTTGTATCTTTACTCAAAGGAGTCAAAGCCCTTTCCAACACAATAGCCAATGGTGATAATATAGAGCCAACAGAAGCCACAATTGGTCGCCCTGGGGGGTCAATTAAGGTCTTATGTACCTTGGGCAAAATATAGAAAACCGGGGTAATCGGTGTATGATTGATCAAAAAAGTATGTAATTTTCCATCAATAACCCCTACATACTTTTTTGATCAATCATACACCGATTACCCCGGTTTTCTATATTTTGCCCAAGGTACATAAGACCTTAATTGACCCCCCAGGGCGACCAATTGTGGCTTCTGTTGGCTCTATATTATCACCATTGGCTATTGTGTTGGAAAGGGCTTTGACTCCTTTGAGTAAAGATACAAAATCCTTTTTATCTGATACACAGCATTTTCTCAACACAATAGCCGATTTGGAAACAGTTCCACCTGACAGTCTCTTAGTAACTATAGACGTGGTAAGTCTGTACACCTCTATAGACCATGCTACTGGTGTTGAAGCAGTGAAATAATTATTAGGTGGAAGTCAATATACCAATGATGAACAGGAATTTTTGTTGCAGCTATTGAAATTAGTATTATATGAAAACTATTTTATGTTTGAAGATGACTTTTACCTACAAAGGCGGGGAACCGCGATGGGGTCTAATGTGGCCCCGCCCTATGCAAATGCATATGTGACGAAACCAACCTCGCCACGGTGTTTTGGAGGGGGCTGGTTGCCAGCCTCCTGCCTCAGGATTATGGCCCATACTAACTTTAAAGAAGACAGGCCGGCTGCACAGCTTAAATCTGTCTTTGGAATTGTATTTTGTCATGTGAGGGTACCCAGATGGCTAGTTTAATTGTATTCGTGTGGTCTGAGTGCCATTCGCCTAATGATATGCACTCAGACTTGAGCTATCTGGGAATATGTTAAATGTCTGTGGTTGCTGGGAGGGTGTGACATTGTGTGTTTAAATGGTGATTTCTGTCCTGTTGTCCCCACATGTGTATTGGCGATCTCCCCTTTGTCCTGAGAGATAATTGGATTATCCCTCGGTTGTCTCTGGGGCAGAGAGGAGGAAACCATGATGCATTGTGGGGATGTGTTGTATCTATTCGGTGTGTCGCAGTCTCCATTCTGGTCCCCTGGGAGCGTGGCCACCAGATGGGGACCTGCATAAATACGGGCGGGTAGCCCTCAATAAAGTGTTCCTGTTTTATCCTTCATCATGTTGAGACTGGTGTTTGGATAACTGATCAAACTGGGGGATTGCTATACGCTGAAGATTTGCTATACTCCCCCTGCTTAACTACTAGCTCTTGTAAGAGCTGTTCCTGCTCTCTGGCGGTAGGAGAGGTTCACCCACTGGAGCCTGGAGCCTTGTCGTAGGTCCAGCGTGGGTGGAGGACGGTGAGACCCCAACCAAGCTGCGGCGGTTCGTGGGGTCTGCAGGGCGCACGGTGTCAAGTGGAGTGCTTGGAGTCCTTGGAGTCCTTGGAAAGCACTAGGAGCATCTATCGACGGAGGTACCCGGTCGGGGTGCCAGGCGTTCCGTTACAGCATATATGTCGCAATTTGAGGAATTAAAAGTATATAACACCGTATGGTATTCAAATAATGTCCTTATCTGGAAAAGATTCATTGACGACATTTTTTGCATATGGGCGGGGCCACATGAGACCCTTTTGACCTTCCTTGACCACCTTAACCATGCATATGAGGGTTTAAAATTTACATTGGTTCAGGATAGTGAAAAAGTTAGCTTTCTGGATACGATGGTGATAAAGGATCAATACGGCAGGTTATCTACAGATTTATTTAGGAAGGATACGGACAGGAACAGCATCCTCCACTTCACAAGCTCTCATCCACCAGCATTGAAAAGAGCTATCCCTAAATCTCAGTATCGGCGAGTAAAGCGCATTGTATCTGACCCTGACATGCAACTTGTCAGGGTGAATGAGATGACTCAGCGATTTGAACAAAGGGGTTATCCCCGTTCTATCCTGAGTCAAACACAAATAAAACTCACTGAATCTGATAAATCATCTAGAGATGTATCATCTAGGGTAGCACTAGTACATACATTTCATCCCTTTAACCAGAGATTGGATAATATCATCCGGAAACATTGGCCTCTGTTGCAGAAGGCTTATCCTATTATTGAAGAGTTCAAAAATCCACCTTTGATATGTAACAAGAAGAACTCTAGTTACAGGGATAAATTGGTACATTCAGATATTGGAAGCACAAAGAAGACCCTGAAGCAATCGGTATTAGCGACACAACGTAAGGGCACGTTCCCATGTTTGCACTGTTCCCAATGTTCCCATATAATCCGAGGTTCTACTTTTTTTTTCATCCCCATAGTGGACGCCCTTTCTCAATTGAAGGTTTTTTTCACATGTGAATCCACCAATGTGATATATTTGATAAAGTGCCCTTGTGGCCTATTATATATTGGGGAGACTACACAAACGATTAGGGATCGCATTGGGAAACATAAATCTACCATCCGCACAAAAAATTTATTGTTACCTATCCCATTTCATTTTGAACAGTGCAAACATGGGATAGCACAGTTGAGGTTTCAAGTATTGGAACAGGTCAAAAGACCTAGGAGAGGAGGTGATCTGAAGAAGTTGCTGTTGCGCAGAGAGGTGTATTGGATCCATACGTTGGATACCTTACATCCCAGAGGCCTTAATAGGGATTATGAGATTATGCACATTTAGTAAGCTAACATTATACTTATGTTTTTATTTTTCAGACTTCTAATATTCGGTGAGGGATCTTATACCCGGCAATGTATGGCATAAATATATAAATACATATAAATATACATATGGTTTTGAATTATTTCTTGCATATATGTGATTGTGAAATATAGTCTGAGACACAGACCCACTTATAGTGTTAATGATGGGTGTATTTTCTTTGTTAATTATGCACCCCTCCCATCACCTGTGTAGATAATGGGAGTAGGTGAGGTTGTCAAAAGGGGAGGAGTATATTCCCTTATATAAACTAGGTCATTTTATTTATCTGTACCTGTTGATGAAGGCATGCTAGCCGAAACGCGTCCAGGATTGTGGACATTTCTTTGTTGAAATAAATATCCTATTGATTGACTGAAGACACGACTGCTGGGACTTTTCCTTGAACACAAGTGTGAACCTACCTTTAGTAGGTGGACGCGCACATTACTATACGGACTGAACACAAGTGTGAACCTACCTTTAGTAGGTGGACGCGCACATTACTATACGGACTGAACACAAGTGTGAACCTACCTTTAGTAGGTGGACGCGCACATTACTATACGGACTGAACACAAGTGTGAACCTACCTTTAGTAGGTGGACGCGCACATTACTATACGGACTGAACACAAGTGTGAACCTACCTTTAGTAGGTGGACGCGCACATTACTATACGGACTGAACACAAGTGGGCAGCATTATAATGAAGTAGAGAGAATATGTAACAACTGGAGCAGAAAATAAATAACCTATTTGTTTTTCATGCTGAATTATAGCAAAATAAAATGTGATGATTGTACAACCCCTTCAATCTAAAAACCGAAATTCACAATCAGTTGTTTACTATTAATCTTTTTATTAGAAAAAAAAATACGTTCTAGATTCCCCTTGAGCCTCAAAAGCCATTTGACTCCTCTAATTTCTTGTTAGCATTCACATTGAAGGACAATGCAGCCTGCAATGGCTGATATAAGAGCATAATAGATTGTCTTCAGCAATGCCAAGGTATGGGAACTTTTACATCTATGCTTGTAGGTATTTCTAGTTGCTCTTAGATGCCCAGTCATAATGATGCATACATTTTAAGTCAAGGGATGTTAAAGGGAATGTCTCATGTTCTTTAGTTCCCTGGAGCACCGCCTTGAAGATACAGATTTCTTTTCTGTATAGGCAGCGCACCAGCTGCATGGTTATGTCAATTGTGAAAGAAAAGTCTATACCAGGAAGTGCTGGAGCAGAGCCGGAGATGCATACAGACTGTTATCAGTGCGTATAGTGTTAATATCCTCCTTTATCTAGGCCTCCAGCAGTAGAATAGAGCTGTTATTAATTACCCCATCCTCTAATGATAATGAGATGACTCTGCTCATTCCATCCCAAGCTACAGCAAAGCTAACAAGAGATGCAGAGGAAGCACTACCCTGTTGAGACTGCTCTGGCGACCAGTGTGAAGACTGCAATGTTTCAGAACAGTCAAATAAAAAACACCAAAATGTTATTTTATGATGATACATTCCCTTTAAGTAAAGTTTAAAGCTGGCCATTTACCTACAAGAAACTGTTTAGTTGTGTATAAGACTTGTTATGGGAGTTCAAATCACAGGGAAATTTTTTTTATCTGTACTACAATTGTGCTTCAATGGGGACGGATCCGTTTGACGTTGACACAATATGGTGCAATTTCAAACGGATCCGTCCCCCATTGACTTTCAATGTAAAGTCTGGACAGATCCGTCTGACTAAAAATTGGACTTAGACTTTTTTCTGAAATATAATGCAGACGGATCCGTTCTGAACGGATACCATTGTTTGCATTATAGGAGCGGATCCGTCTGTGCAGACGGATCCGCTCCGAACGCAAGTGTGAAAGTAGCCTTAGGCTACTTTCATCATAGCGTTGTTTAAATCCGGCGTTCAATTCCGACACCAGAACTGCCCGCCGGATCCGGAAAAACGTGTGAAAACGGATTACATTTGAATCCTGATCAGGATTTTGATCACAATGAAAAAAATGCATTGGAAAAAACGGATCTGCCATTTATGAACTAACTTTTTTTTTTTCACATTTTTGGGGTTTAACATGCAAAAGCTGGATCCGGTTTGACTGAACACACGGCGCCGGATCCGGCATTAATGCAAATCAATGGGAAAAAGACCGGATCCGCCGTTCAGTCAAAGTGTTCAGGATTTTTGACCGGAGGTAAAAATACTGCATGCTACGGTTTTCTGAAAAGCCTGATCAGTCGTAAAGACTGAACTGAAGACATCCTGATGTATCCTGGACGGATTACTCTCCATTCAGAATGCATGGGGATAAAACTGATCAGTTCTTTTCCGGATTTGAGCCCCTAGGACGGAACTCAGCGCCGGAAAAGAAAAACGCTAGTGTGAAAGTACCCTTTAACATTTATGGCAAACCTACACGATAAGCCATAAATATCTGGTATTTAAAGGAGTTCTGTACCTTTTTTTTTTTTTTTTTAATTAATGATGATTTATCCTGTGGATAGACCTTCAGCATCTGACCGGTAGGGGGTCCCAGGTGCCAGATAGATCTTCAGTAATAAAAAGGTTCAGAACCCCCTCTAGGATTCCCACTTTTCAGTAGAACTGATCCCAGCTTCACCTTGTGAAGTGCCTACTAGCCACTACCTCAAAATGGAGAATGAAGGAGAGGGAGTACTTGCACAGCTAAGGCTACTTTCACACTAGCGTTGTTTAAATCCGGCGTTCAATTCCGACACCGGAACTGCCCGCAGGATCCGGAAAAACGTGTGAAAACGGATTACATTTGAATCCTGATCAGGATTTTGATCACAATGAAAAAATGCATTGGAAAAAACGGATCCGCCATTTATGGACTTTAACTTTTTTTTCACATTTTTCGGGTTTAACATGCAAAAGCCGGATCCGGTTTGACTGAACACACGGCGCCGGATCCGGCGTTAATGCAAGTCAATGGGAAAAAGGCCTGATCCGGCGTTCAGTCAAAGTGTTCAGGATTTTTGGCCGGAGGTAAAAATATAACATGCTACGGTTTTCTGAAAAGCCTGATCAGTCAAAAAGACTGAACTGAAGACATCCTGATGCATCCTGAACGGATTGCTCTCTATTCAGAATGTATGGGGATAAAACTGATCAGTTCTTTTCCGGATTTGAGCCCCTAGGACGGAACTCAGCACCGGAAAAGAAAAACGCTAGTGTGAAAGTACCCTTAGCCATGCTCTATTTATTCTCAGCCAGATGTGGTGGCCGCCAGGCAGGTGTACCACCTTTTAGACATGTTGGTATATTCGGGGGACTTTATCATAGAATGGGGTTTTACACCCGTATATGATATCCCCTGCGCTGCCAGAGGATGCGCCTTATGTATGATGAGGCTCACACCTAGTCCTACACCTTCGAGCTACTCTTGATTTCACTCTTCTTTTACACCAGAAAACTGGCGTAAAGGAAGATAAATTTGCCAAGTCCGCTGGCCCGCCCCCTCTATCACCATGACCCCTTTTTGGGAAAGTGACAAGGGCACCATAGGAACACCACTTGCTCTTAGAGTTAGGAGTAATAATGTTTAAAAAGTTGCAAACCTGAGCTCCAACAGTACATAGAGGCGATCCTCAAAAGGTAAAAGTACACCGATTCTTCATATGTGGCCGTACATACAATTACAGTTCACGCCGGACCCTTACAGTTGCTGGTATAATAGATATGATGGAAACTGTTCATGTGACATCCTGGTAAAAACTTTACCTTATGCTGTATAGGAGTAAGACCAGCAATAAGAGCTCCGTCAAGTGAATTTCTGTGAAGCGGGACGCCGCTCACTCACATGAACAGTTTCCATCATATCTATTATACCAGCAACTGTAATTGTATGTACGGCCACATATGAAGAATCGGTGTGCTTTTACCTATTGAGGATCGCCTCTATGTACTGTTGGAGAATTTTTACCATTACAGGGCATATGGTCTTATATGTAGTGGTATACTGTATGTTTTGTAAGGATCACCTTTCCTGATTATTGGAGGATTTTATGATATAGGATTGCCGCTACCTTCAGCTCTGTATAGCGAAACATTTGCACATACTCAACCATCTCTACTGTTTTTATATTTATTATCCATTTGTGTCAATAAATTGCTTTTAATTGACCCATATGTCAATGAGTGCCGAGGTGTTACTTTATATGTCATTTTTCATGTAGAGTGGGTGAAACTATCCAGCTGTGAGCACCACACTTTGGCTATCTCACACATTGGTGCAGCTTCACATTTAGTCTTTTATCGGTACAAATCTGCTGACAGATGCCTATTAATCATGTACATTAGGACATGTTTTTAGTCCCAGCTGATCCTACCAGAGGAAGACCAACTAAGATCTGTGTAGGTTTTGCACATGCAATATATCCAGAGAGATGACTTGCATATGAACAATCCATATCTATTTTTACTTTTAGGGATTACTTATGCTGCTCCAGAACCTGCCTACAATTCACTGGGGCAATGAGGAAATCGGCCTCCTCTTGGCAGAAGCATACAGACTGAAATACATGTTTGCAGATGCTCCCAACCACTATCGGCGATGAAACGTATTGTCTCCACGGCTGGACACTCCAGAAATCCCGCTACCAGGAAGAAGCGTGTACATTTTGCACCAGTGCCTCCTGCATTACTTTTCACTCACTCATTTGGACTACTTTTAAGCATTTGTGTGTGAGTGCGTAAATATCTATTTAATGAAAAGACTAATGACTGGACCTGTGATCAACCCTGTACAGATTATTTGTATATTAGCAGACTTTCATATGTATATGGATAGAAATGTATATAATTTAAATTTATTTGTAAAATGTGATTCTTTATCTCATTCAAGTATATATGCTTTGTCTTTGTTGAAACCTGTGGCTCCTGTGTAAAATGTGCAAAATTTTAAGGTTATTAACAAAAAATAGTTCAAAGACACTCCTGCAAAAAGCAAACATTTTAAAGTTTTGAATGTTATGTCAGATGCCACCAAACACATGTAGCGGGATTCCTCTATTTCTCTGATGCATCCCCTAGATACTGTTTATTTAGTCCCTAGAATGTGCATATGAAGTGTATGACCATCACTCAGGGACAGCCAGGAAGAAATAGAGGGAAATGGGAATATTTCAATATTCGTCACTGGAGCAGCACATATCACTGCGCATGGTTCTGACCAGGGAGCTTAGCCTTCAGTTTCAGCAACATGGCAGAGGATATGATTATTATTATTTTTTTTTTAAATCAAATTAAGTTTTTATGTACTGTTAGAGGTGCAAACTTGTACTGTGATTTATGTGAGGTACTGCAGTTGTAGATTTGCTGCTATAAGGTGGACTAACAAGTGTCAGTTTTGCCGTGGCCTACTCCATTTGTGCTTGTTTGTACCTGTGCTTATAAGGAATCGCCATTGTTTGAAAATCACTGGAAGGACAAGTGAAGAATTCTCCATCGTTATCAGTTCAGGCACTGGAGAATTCAAGCTCAGTAAAGTGCAATTATGGAAAAGCAGTGGATTTAGTTATCAGACTGGAATGCATGCCTTTGTTCATTGACCCTCCAACTGTGACAATGAATAAAGTACACACATCCCTACAACTTGAACACATTACTCTGGATTATGGCACTTACATGTTAATACATGGAAAGAAAATGGATACCAGGCAAAAGCTCAACTGAGCACTGCAATATAAAGGCTTTCTTACCTAAAGCTTTCACAAAGAGTGGCTTTGGGCAGTTCTAATAAAAGATTGGTTATTTCTATGATTTTGCTGTGAAAAATTATTTCTTAAGGAATGTTCATGTGTTAAAAATATACACTTTATATCATCATGATACATACTAGTGCAAATGGAAAGTGAAGCAGTTGCCCATTGGAAACAATCAGGTTTGCAATGTAATGGCGTAGGCTCAAACTGGTGCAACGGTAAAGTAGAGCTAATCATCAAAATAAAGCACCATAAGTTCCAATGCAGACACCAAATTGTATATTAAAGACGACCTTTCATCATGTTAACTCTAGTCTAAATAGTATCCTACCTTATAGGTGCCCCGCTCTTAGCCAGGGAGAATGAGCTCAAGTTCTTGCAAAAATCTCGAACTTGAGTTTGTAGACATCCGGAGGCTTCTCCCTGGCTAAAAGTGGTGCGCTCTGATTGGATGTGCTCGCAGCCAGGGAGAAGATAACTACTCCCAGCAGAAATAATAGACTCTGCCTAGTATAACAGAGTTGCCTCATTATAATATGAGGTGGCAAAAAGTACAGGGCCGAGAGCGGATGAACCTTCATTAGAAGAAAAAAAAAGTGTGCCAAGCTATCAGTGGGGGCCGCCCTATAAGGTAGGATACTAATTAGACTAGAGTTAACATGATGAAAGGTCCTCTTTAAGCACTATTCACACTAGCTTCAAGGCCTCTGTTGCTATTCTATCCAAATGGAAAGCATAACTATTCGTAATAAATGCTAATGACTTTAAACATCTTGTACTAAAAAAATAAACACTCATCTCACTTTGGTATTCCAGTTCAGACACATTAAGATGTGTTGTGGAAATTTTATTATGCAGACATTTTATCTTAGGATGTGTGTGTTTTTATAGATTGTCATCTGTCTCCGTGTGTCGGATTTAGCCAAAGAACGCTCTAGCAGAGGGTACTTGGGTTGAATCGGGACCAATGGTAAAACCGTCATTATGAAAACCTTCTTATGGGCTTGGAGACGTGTTCTCAGTGTGTAGGGGGGCGTTTGCCGGTTTATGAGCACTAAGTGCAATGCACTGGGCTTCTTCCCTTCAAATCTCTATACACATTAGAGAAGTGAAGTCTGCATAACGAGAGATACATATTATACCTCTGCTGTGGCTTCGCTATCCATTTCTGGATACATATCTGCTTTTAAGACATGCATATCTGCCTTGTCGGTATACTCGTACCGTATACTGACAATAGCCGTAGCAATGTCTCGCAGATAATCTCAAACCTATAACAACAAGTAGAATGATCTTCACTCGATACTGGTCGCTTTGAGCAGTATTGAATGGGATCCATGCTGACAGTGGTGGGGGATGGGCGGCCACCTGGCTGATCAGACAATGGACATGACTAGGGCTGCACGATAAATCGAAAAAATAATCGAATCGCGATAATCGGCAAATGCGATATGGCGATTTGGCCGACCGGAAAATGCCGCGATTATATATAAAAGGGGCCCCGCGCACATAACTGCCTTTTGCGTGTAAAGTGTTTTACTAGTGTGTGTGAAACAATCTCTCTCCTAACAGGTCCGGCCTCTGTACTCACTATGAATGCAATGCTCTGCAGCGAGCGGAAGCGAGGTGGCCGGCCGGCGCCCTCCCACTTCAGGAAGCAGGAGCGTTACTAAGTGACGTCAGTCACGCGCCGGCCGGCCAGCTCGCTGCAGTGCATTGCATTCATAGTGAGTACAGAGGCCGGACCTGTTAGGAGAGAGATTGTTTCACCCACACACACACACTAGTAAAACACTTAACTGCCCTTTGCGTGTAATGTGCCCAGTTTAGGACACATGAGGGGACCAGCATAAGATGCTATATGTCTTAAGCTGGCCCCCCTCATGGCCCTATGTGTCCTCCACACATCCCCTATAACAGTGCCATCCACAGGTCCCCCATAACAGTGCCCTCCACAGATCCCCCATATAACAGCGCCCTCCACAGATCTCCCATATAACAGCGCCCTCCACAGATCCCCCATATAACAGCGCCCTCCACAGATCCCCCATATAACAGCGCCCTCCACTGATCCCCCATATAACAGCGCCCTCCACTGATCCCCATATAACAGCGTCCTCCACTGATCCCCCATATAACAGCGTCCTCCACTGATCCCCCATATAACAGCGTCCTCCACTGATCCCCCATATAACAGCGCCCTCCACAGATCCCCCATATAACAGCGTCCTCCACTGATCCCCCATATAACAGCGTCCTCCACTGATCCCCCATATAACCGCGTCCTCCACTGATCCCCCATATAACAGCGTGCTCCACTGATCCCCCATATAACAGCGTCCTCCACTGATCCCCCATATAACAGCGTCCTCCACTGATCCCCCATATAACAGCGTCCTCCACTGATCCCCCATATAACAGCGTCCTCCACTGATCCCCCATATAACAGCGTCCTCCACTGATCCCCCACAACACAGCGTCCTCCACTGATCCCCCATATAACAGCGTCCTCCACAGATCCCCCATATAACAGCGTCCTCCACAGATCCCCCATATAACAGCGTCCTCCACAGATCCCCCATATAACAGCGTCCTCCACAGATCCCCCATATAACAGCGTCCTCCACAGATCCCCCACAACACAGCGTCCTCCACAGATCCCCCACAACACAGCGTCCTCCACAGATCCCCCACAACACAGCGTCCTCCACAGATCCCCCATATAACAGCGTCATACCCAGCCGCGTCAGCGGCTCATATGGGAAAATCCAAGCAAATAGACCTCTAGCACAATTCCTTTAAAATATCGCATATCGTTATCGCAATTTTTAGGGCCCTAATCGCAATCGCACAAAATTCCCATATCGTGCAGCCCTAGACATGACTCATCCTTCCTTATACAGGGATGGGGTGTGTGCAGCGCACTGTCCAGCAATGTTAAGGACCCCCCCTGTCATTTGACAAGTCTCACTTCCTGTATGTCATCACTTCCTGCATGTCATCACTTCCTGCATCCTTGTTGCGGGCCAGCCCCTTTTACACCTTTTGTCAGTAAATTAAAGAAACTGACTGGGCAGGGGGAAGGAGGAGTGCTCAGAATTCAAGCAAGATGGTAACACCTGTGTCTGCCTCTGACTGCGGCTGAGGGAAAGGGGGTTCACATTGCCTTACACAAAGTTTGATGTGAGCAGATTACAACTATTAATATTTCTACAACAGTATGGCGAGCACAGTTAGGAAGATATTTTTTTTTCCCGTTATCAGCAGAACTTAAAGGAGACACAGCTTAATTTTCAAAAAGCAAAAATAACTGGCATATGGTAATATCCTTTTCCTTAGGCCTCATGCACACGACCGTTGTGTGCGTCCATTTTCTGTGATTTTCTGCAGACCCATTGACTTTCAATGGGTCAGTTGAAAACTCGGAAGATGCACCGTTGTTCATCCGCACCCGTGTTTCCTGTCCGTCAAAAAAATAGGACCTGTCCTATTTTTTGGACGGACAACGGTTCACGGACCCATTCAAGTCAATGGGTCAGTGAAAAAACACGGATGCACACAAGATTGTCATCCGTGTCCGTAGGCTACTTTCATACAGACGGATCCGAAGATCCGTCTGCATAAAAGATTTTTCAGAGCTGAGTTTTCATTTCGTGAAAACTCAGATCCGACAGTATATTCTAACAGAGGCGTTCCCATAGTGATGGGGACGCTTCAATTTAGAATATACTACGAACTGTGGACATGACTGCTGCCTGGCAGCACCCGATCTCTTACAGGGGGCTGTGATCCGCACAATTAACCCCTCAGGTGCCGCATCGTGCTGAGTGCCCCTGTGGGCTGATCTATATAGGTATGACCACGAGGGCACTCAAGACGAGAGTCCTGGAACACATTCGTGATATTAAGGCGGCTGCCGAGATTACGGAGTGTGATAAGCTTAGGAAGCTAAAACCAGTGGCAAAACATTTTAGGGAGGTGCATGGCTGCAACCCTAGGGGCATTCTCTTTAAAGGGATAGACCGTGTACGTTTGGGGATTAGAGGGGGCAACATAAAACGCTGCCTCCTCCAAAAAGAGACAAAGTGGATGGTTCTGCTCAATACGGTGACTCCTCATGGATTAAATGAGGCTTTGAGTTTCAAATCCTTTATTTAGGGTAGCGCTGTTACTGAATTCTTCAGTGATTTTAACAGCTTTTTATTCTATTTAGCTTTCGTGTGGTCATGGTATGAGGAGTGGAGGTGTGCGAGTAGAGGAGCAGCTCCTACATGGGCCAGAAATTTGATGATGAAAAATCAAAAAGAAGACATCAACATAAAGATGAATCATGACATATGCACTTGAAAGGAGGGACATATGGGACTTTAAATATACATACTCTGGGTATTCTTTCATTTATGTGTTTAGAGTCATGATTATCTGACAAGGAATCTGCTATGACATATGGGCTAGATTATTGTGATCCTTTTCTCCTCTGATGAATTGACTCAATGGTAGTAGAGTCACATAGGTTGTAACTGAAACATGATACCTTTTAAGGATTTTTGCACATCTTGGGTGATGATGTGCCTGACTGGGCTGGTATAACCACCATTGATGGTACCCAGCCGGATTTGGGCACATCTACCACCCCTTAGTATGAATTATTAGTTTTATGTATATTTATTATTATGGATTTTGGAGTTTTCACTCCGTTAATATTTTTGCACAGGACATGTCACTGTAGGTTGCAATACAGCCCATATTAGAAGACTGTGTCGATTATTATGGTCTTTTGTACGAGTATAGATGGTGATTTTTTCACAATTATGGATTTGGGATAACTGACTATGTGTGTGTCCAGTATTGTTGGGGTATGACGATGGGCCCGACTGCACTGGACCCACTATGTTTAGGTGGACCCAGTTGCACTCGGGTCCATCGATCATCCCCTGCAATGCTCCACACTAATTATGATTTTTTTTCTTTTGAATGGCTGTGGGATCTTTTATAAAACGCGATTAATTGAATGGGTCACTGTAATTCGCTCTGATAATATTTATGTGAGAGTAGAACTCCATATGGTCTATGCAGATTTCTTTTAAATGGGCTGGATAGGACGCGACTTCTATTTAATAGGATTTACACTTCTATAGAATGAATTATTGAATGGGTCACTTAAATTTGTCTTTTATAATATTGGTATGAGAGTAATATCACTTTTGTCTTTGGAAAATTATTGTTCTCTTCTATACATACACATAATTGATATACACACATCATGTCTTAGAGGAAATATATATTATATCACATAATCATGCACATAATGTTTGTTGGTGATAAATTGTTATAATTTTGTATGGAATCATGGTGTCATGGATATATAAATTTATTGCTAAAAATCATGGGATCCAATTCATATAAAATCATGTTATTCTCTATGTATAAATGTATCATGTCAAATTCTTGTAAACTTGTATGAAATCATGGAACTGTGGAATTATAGTGTTACTGTTAGAAATCTTGGTATTTAATTTTCCATAGAATCATGATATTACTTATGCATTAATAAGACTTTTTGCATGACTATGTGACCATAGATACGTGTACCCATAATCTAAACATATGGTGCGGATTTTTTGTTTAATTCTTGCTGATCTCTCCTTTTCTTTCCTTCCTTCCTTTTTTCCCCCATTTTCTTCTTTTTCATTCTCCTTGTTATTAGCTATGTATACTCAGCGGTCCTGTGGCATTTCTGGACCTTATATACCCCATGTATACTCCATTCAGGGTTAAAACCATTTCCCATATACTTGAATGGGCTCCGACACTTTCAGAGCCGTATGGCAGGTCTGCCGGATGAGTTGATACAGCACTTGGCCAGGATGCGCTGTGCGCCGGGTCACGTAGGGACGCCGCTGTGTTTCCTTGGGAGGCGGGCTGGAACGCACGTTTGCGTTCCACCCCTCCTCCTGATGAATGCGGCGCCTCCACAATGTCCTCGGCGTGCATCATCGGGCACAAGTGCTCGATTAATAGGTATCAGCTGAGTTATATCAATTATCTACATATGTGTAGCTACATGAGGGGTATAAAGGGGGAGCCATGGCCACATTCTCATTAACCTCCCGACGAAGCTGAGGCGAAACGCGCGTCGGGGTTCTTGTCTGCCTTGTGTTCGGTGTCTCAGCCCTTCATCATGTCTGTGGGTATGTTCACGTTCCCAGTGGGTACTTCTGTGTAAGAGTTTGTTATTTTTCAGCCTGCTATTCATGATCTGTTGTATAGGGGCATATTCATCTGGATTTATCAAATGGATGTTATGTGATTATGTGCTCTGGAGTATTACTATTTGGGGCTTTATTATTACACATTAACTCTCCATTGGGCTGTGCAGTGAGTTGATCAATTGATGATTTAATAAAGTATTTATATTTTTATTGGGCATTCTATGGTTGTTTTTCTAGCAACATTTTTAGGTTTATATGATTGGTTCTCTGTTTGCCCTCATTTATGATATTATAGGGAGGCCTTTTTTCCTCTTTATTGTAATCAAGTTTTTCCTTTTTCATATTCGGTTATTTTTGTCTATTTTTTGGGGGTATTACTTTGATTAATTTACATTTTTCTTCTTTTACTAATCCATTTTTATTTTTTAGGTTTTTATTGAATTTTTTTTTTCAGTTTTTCCTTATTTACCAACCCATTTTTATTTTTAGTCTATTATGAATTTTTTTCCTTTTTCATATTTTGGTGCTTTTCTCTTTCTCTTTCTTTCCCTCTCTCTTCTCTGTAGATTTGGTTAGGAGTACTGTGGGTCTCATGATATTGTGTGGGAACTACTGTCTGAATTCAAGGGTTGCTGCTGAGCGAGAGGTTTTTGATCAGTCACTGCAAAAAGGGCTTTGTGCGGCAAAGGAAAGGGAGTTGATGAGCTTTTTTTTAAGGAGACAAGGTGATATATTATCACCCAGGCCTACCAATAGCTGTGTGAGTAACCCCATTCCCCACAGGAGTACTGTGTGTTTGTTTCCTGTGCACCCCCTCGTCCCCACAGAAGGTACCGTGTGTTCTCTGTGCACCCCTTTTTCCACTCCAGGTCAATTGGAAGCCCTATCCTGTGGTCAGGTCACTATTCAGAGCCAAAACCGAGGCTGGTATATCTCATTAGGAGACTCTGAGGGCCGCCGTGTGTCGGCGAGAGCCCTTTTCCTCACACTGATTACTCCTTTTCCTGAGGTCTAACTAGGGTGAACGGAGTCCGTGTGTCGGTGCCAGAAACCCTAGGGCAGGCATGTCCAAACTGCGGCCCTCCAGCTGTTGCAAAACTACAACTCCCAGCATGCCCTAATAGCTGTAAGCTATCCAGGCATGCTGGGAGTTGTAGTTTTGGAACAGCTGGAGGGCCGCAGTTTAGACATGCCTGCCCTAGGGCAACTCAGAGGCGAACGAAGGGGAGTAGCAGCCGTCCAAGCATGTGTCGCGGGACAGTCCAAGCGTAGGTCGCGGGACACTGGAGGGGGACACATCTACTTTTAGAAGGCTCAAGCATGGGTTTAGGGAAATCTAGGGAACAGAAGGGTACCACTTCTGACTATAGGACAGCCAATCAGTACATAAAATCCATCTATGGAGGAGGGGTTGTTAAGCCCCTCAAAGATTGGCACCAACGGACTGTAGGTTCAGAGTGGACCATCCCCAAAGAAGGGACCTTTGAGGTCTGGATTGGGAAAAGTTTGTCCGTGAATTCCCCACTAGACTCCAAAGCCATGATTGCCTCCAGAAGGCATAACTGTGGCTGCACGAATCCATCAAGCTCCAGCAGCAGGGCATTCAAAAGAGCCAGACAGTGCGAAGTAACACTGTCATGTACTCCCGTCCCCCTAAGACTGCAGAGTCCATTAGAAGCGCTTTTCTCTTTCTCTATCTCTCCCTCTCATCCCTCCCTCATCTCTCCATCTAACCTTGAGATGATGCACCATGTTTAATCCAGCTTCTCTTCGTCCTGGTTTTAAGGACGATGAGAAGGGGGGAAGTGGTGCAGAAAACAACGATCTTCAAACTTTTTACTAACCATTATAACCTCTCAAATGTCAATCAATTTCTAACCTAGTAGGGAATTACGTTGAGAATCGTCATGACTGCCTTTTCTTTGATGGTACTTGGGTCAGATTTTTCCAAAGAAGGTAAAAATAACGCGATCCATGGCCTGAATGTTCCGCTGTAACCCTTTTTTTCCATCAGGTATGCCCCCAGGCAGCCCCACGGGTTATCACCCGATGTCTACCACCGGGTTTGGGAGTTTCTCCCGGACCCAGACTCAATAACCAGTGTTGATTCTAGTCAACCAGGTGATTGGGTCGTGCTAAAGAAACACCCGAGGACGGGACTAGAGACGAGATATCTTGGGCCATTCCAGGTGCTGCTAATGATGCCAACCTCTCTGAAGTTCGAGGGACGAGACAACTGGATCCACACCAGTCATTGCAAGAAGCTACTCAACTACGTCAAAGAATGAAGAGTATCACTTTTGTTTATTTGTTTAGTTTAATGTTTAGGGAGGGAAACGCACATCAAACTAGCAAGGGCCACAAGGAGACATTTATGGATAGCACTGGTTTTACATTCCTAGAGGGTAATATCAGCTATAGGTTTAATATTAGCTCTGGCTCCTGCTCCTTGCTTGTTAATCCTGTATGGGTGTCCGGGCAGCTAGGCGACCCGTGGGGATCCTCCAGTTGTGCGGAAGGTATACGGTTATGCCTGGCTAGCAGGCACCATTGACAAGGGTCAGGCCCATACTGACAGAAGCAGGGCAGAGGCGGAGCTATGACTAGTGAGGGTCAGAATCCTTTTTAAAGCTTTGAGAGGTCTTGGGGCTCATTGGTTTTCCATTGGATCCGGGCAAAAGAAAATAGGACATGTAATAGGAAATAGGAAATTTTTTTTGTTTCCATTCCTTCTATACGCCGGAGTGAGATGTTCCTGATGTCTAATCGACCGAGTTACCGAAGCTCGAACAGACAAGACGCCCTGAAGACCAAACCATGGACCAGATGCAGAGGATCCCAAACCAGCCGGCGACCAATGCGAAACGCCACCTCCTAAGTCACCTCCCGAAGAAAAGAAGCTACGTGTCAAGATTGACTTTCTGTTTTCCATCATCTGTTTTGTTTTATGGATTCAGGACTTTTCGTAGACAAGAAGAAGATCGAGATTCATCGAGGGACACTGGGGAGCAAAGAACGCTCTAGCAGAGGGTACTTGGGTTGAATCGGGACCAGTGGTAAAACAGTCAGTATGAAAACCTTCTCATGGGCTTGGAGACATGTTCTCAGTGTGTAGGGGGGCATTTGCTGGTTTGTGAGCACTAAGTGCAATGCACTGGGCTTCTTCCCTTCAAATGTCTATACACATTAGAGAAGTGAAGTCTGCATAACGAGAGATACATATTATACCTCTGCTGCGGCTTCGCTATCCCTTTCTGGATACATATCTGCTTTTAAGACATGCATATCTGCCTTGTCGGTATACTCGTACCGTATACTGACAATAGCCGTAGCAATGTCTCGCAGATAATCTCAAACCTATAAGAACCAGTAGAATGATCTTCACTCGATACTGGTCGCTTTGAGCAGTATTGAATGGGATCCATGCTGACAGTGGTGGGGGATGGGCGGCCACCTGGCTGATCAGACAATGGACATGACTCATCCTTCCTTATACAGGGATGGGGTGTGTGCATTGCACTGTTCAGCCACGTTGAGGCCCCCCTGTCCTTTGACAAGTCTCACTTCCTGTATGTCATCACTTCCTGCATCCTTGTTGTGGCCAGCCCCTTTTACACCTTTTGTCAGTAAATTAAAGAAACAGACTGGGCAGGGGGAAGGAGGAGTTGCTCAGAATTCAAGCAAGATGGTAACACCTGTGTCTGCCGCTGACTGCGGCTGAGGGAAAGGGGGTTCACATTGCCTTACACAAAGTTTGATGCAAGCAGATTACAACTATTAATATTTCTACAACAGGAAGAAAAACACAGTACTTTTCTAATCTGCACAGTGGTGCATGTTCCTGCCTAAGTTCACACTGATTAATTATATATTGTTACAGGGTTCTTTGTATGCATCGATTTAAAGGGGTTTTCTGAGACTTTTATACTGATGACCTACCCTCTGGATAGGTCATCAGTATCTGATTAGTGGGGGTCCAAAACCTGTACGTTCATTGTTCACATGGCCTAGGCACAGCTCAGCCCCATTGAAGTGAAAGGGGCTGAGCACCAATGCCTTCTCAAATAGCTGATCAGATACTGATTACCTATCCTGAGGATACGTCTCAGAAAAGTCTCAGAAAACACCTCTAAGAGCATTTGTCATCTTACAGAGCTCTTTATTTTAAAGCCCAACTAAACATGAGATGGAGTGTAAACGGGCAGAAGGAGCCCACACATCAGCCCCCTTTGCCATCATGAAGTGCTAACGTGCTCCATTTGGATACTACATGGGATATTAACAGCTTTGTTAGTCTGATTAATGTATTCTGTATGCTCTGAAATTCTGCTTTAAAGATAAAATCGATAGGAAGATTATATGTGTTTGCCCAAGATATTGCATTGGTGGAATGTGCTTTTATTTCCAAGTTGCTTTTTTTTTCTTAACAGGTTATAGCACAGAACAGTCACCATTATCACCCTTGCCATTAAAGTCTTTGTAACCTCATTGACCCTTTTTTTAACCTTTTGAATCCTATAAAAAAAAATAAAGTTATCCGTCTTGTGCAACTCCTTACAGCAGAATTACACTGCCTGACTGAGCAGGCAATTATCAGGAAGGGACCATTCTTCCTGATAATTGCCTGCTCATTAGGAGAGGTAAGAGTTGCATTTACATTAGAGATGAGCAAATTTCTTGAAATTAATTTTGTGTCTAATTCGCCAAATTGTTGAAAAAAAATTACTCTGTTACAAATCGATTCTTCCTGAATCAAATATGCTCCAGTTGCCCTGAACATTAGTATATAATTTTCTCTGGTCTCCCAGGGCTTATATTTTTTCTATAAAGACTATGGGATGAGAGAGAGAGAGAGAGAGAGCCAAGTATCTCTGGGTTTCTGGGAAAGATATTCAAAGTAGCTTTTCTAAGCCTATCTGATGCTAGCAGATGTAAGATGTGCTAAATTTCATACATTTTTGTCATACCCAGAGGAAAGCTGATTGGCTTACAATACTCAAGCATACTGTGTGCCCTCTATAAAGAGAAATAATACCCCAACCAAGGCCTCTCAGACAGCCAAGTAAATTTTCTGGGAAAAATCTTATGAAAAGCACTGATTGAACAGTGGTTAAACAAATAGACGAAAGCTGAACTATGAAAATGCAGGGAGATATTTACAAATATACAGTTAGTTCCATAAATATTGGGACATCGACACAATTCTAACATTTTTGGCACTATGAAATAACTTGAAAGGAGAGAAAAGTCCAGCTCAGTTCAGGTGCAAATACGTGGCTTCTTTATTTCAGCGGTTATAAAATTTCCATAAAGCAAATTGCAAAGCAGTGACGCGTTTCAGACCTCTATAACATGAGGGTCCTTTTTTATGACAAACACAGAAAGTAATGGGAGCACCCTCTGATAAATCCCTGTCCAATCGCAGATTGATATATATCACCTGGGAGAGGGAGGTTTTAGAGGGAGGTCCCGCAATGTCCTCAATTAAAAAATACAAAAAATGGCTTGATAATTAAAATTGTGGAAGAGAATAGTGCGTTCATAGATATTTTTACATGTACAAATGTATATATCTCAATACAAAGGCCAGCAAACAGAAACATAGAAAGAAACACAGTAATAAATGCGTACACAGGGCAGAAAATAATAATAGTTTCAGCAACTTTGGTATTGCAAGAGGAGATCATGGCATTTATTAAGACCACTTGGCTGACGGGATCCCAATTGAAAGATCCAAAAGGCCTCTCTAGTCAGAAGTTTTCTTCTGTGGTCACCACCTCTCGGTGGTAAAAAGACCCTCTCTATATCCTGCACTTTCAGGCCAGATGTATCCCCTGCATGCAATAACGCGAAGTGTAGACTAGCAGCTGAAACGTTGCGGCTCTTATAATGAGGTATGTCAGAAATATGCTTGCGTATTCTGTTCTTCAGGGGATTAATTGTGCAGCCTACATACTGTAGCGAGCATATTTCACAGGTGATCAGGTATACCAGATATTTAGTATTGCAGTTAATGTATGATTGTATGTTAAATGTTTTACCATCTGCTGTGGACCTGAAAACCTTATAAGTGATCATATACTCACAACAAATGCATTTGCGGTGTCCGCATTTAAAGCTGCCTTTAAATTTAAGCCATGCTGGTTGTTTGGGTTTTTCCTCAGTGAAAAAACTCGGACTAATTAAATTACCTACAGTGGGAGCTCTTCTTGCAACACACCTCATGCCATCGGTACCACATTTGTCCACTCCCCATCGAAATTCAAAAAGTATTTTTGATTTGATAATACTTTTTTTCTGCAGTTGTCAGCGGTGTCGATGGGGGCTAAGTTCTCTCCCTCCATTGCCAATATATTTATGGCATGGTGGGAGGGTTGCTTTCTCCTCATCGACACCTCTCCTTTTATGTATTGCCTGCTCTGGTATGGATGTTACATCGATGACCTGCTTATGGTATGGTCTGGGGATGTGGCGTCCATACCAGAGCTGGATACTTATTTCAATTCTTGTTTGGATTCCATACAATTTATTTTTCATGTTCAGACCACAGAAATTCCATTTTTTGGGGCAACCGCCTAACTGGTAGGGTTAATACATCTACATACCGCAAAGAACTAGCTGGTAACACCACGCTATGTGCACACTCATGCCATCCACCCCACATTATCCGTAATATTCCAAAGGGAGAGCTGATACGGGCACGTCGCAATTGTTCGGACATCGATACGTACAACAAGGAAGTCTCTGAAATACAAACTAGGTTGTTGCGCAGGGCATACACACCTGGCAACATAAAAAGAGCTAATAGATCTGTCTCAGATATGGATAGAAACCAATTGGTGTTTCCGAGGCTTCGTAATGATCATGCCTGTGCCAGCGCTCCCAGTACGGGCAAACATACCACCTACTTTGTAACACAGTATAGTCAGGAATTTCCAGAGATCTGCAAAATCATGAAAAAATTGTTTCATGTTTTGAATTTCGACGGAGAGTGGACAAATGTGGTATCCGATGGTATAAAGTGTGTTGCAAGAAGAGCTTCCACTGTAGGTAATTTAATTAGTCCAAGTTTTTTCACTGAGGAAAAACCCAAACAACCAACATGGCTTAAATTTAAAGGCAGCTTTAAATGCGGACACCGCAAATGCATTTGTTGTGAGCATATGATCACTGATAAGGTTGTCAGGTCCACAGCAGATGGTAAAACATTTAACATACAATCATACATTAACTGCAATACTAAATATCTGGTATACCTGATCACCTGTGAAATATGCTCACTACAGTATGTAGGCTGCACAATTAATCCCCTGAAGAACAGAATACGCAAGCATATTTCTGACATGTGACGTGGCGTGGTGCATGATGGGCTCCGATATGTTCCTGACAGGAATATATTGGCAAAAGTCTCAGCTTTTAATATCTGCTTGTATGACTAGCCAGTATAGTCAGTGGCATATCCGTTTGGTGCATTTCTTCTGTGATTTATATAATTATATTTTCATCCGCACAATGCTCCGTTTTGTGTAGGATGCCTTAGTGGTGCATGTGGACCGCGCCGGCATCCTCCATTGTACGCATTTTTTGCTGGGGATAGTTGTTTTCTGCGGTCCACATGCAGTGGGACTTCTCCCCCAATGAGAAACATGCGACAGTGTTTAGGGTTTGAGCAGTTTGCCACTATATTTCTGTGATTTTGTTTTATATGTATTGAATGTGACTTTACCTGGCATTTAAACATTCTTTTGCCCCTGGTAACCTCCATCACACGGTCTGATATGGGTGTGGCATACAGTCTTGCTTCATTCACATTTCATTATGCATTAGTTGTCCTGCTATGCGGCTGTGAGGAAGCTTGGCTGTGTGCTGGATTTCATCACCTTCAGACCGTGTTCACACCATAGTTAGCGTAGTGGTAGGACCCTTGCCATGCTGAGAGACCGTGACGTGGTGCATGATGGCCTCTGATATGTTACTGACAGGAATATATTGGCAAAAGTCTCAGCTTTTAATATCTGCTTGTATGACTAGCTAGTATAGTCAGTGGCATATCCGTTTGGTGCATTTCTTCTGTGATTTATATAATTATATTTTCATCCGCACAATGCTCCGTTTTGTGTAGGATGCCTTAGTGGTGCATGTGGACCGCGCCGGCATCCTCCATTGTACGCATTTTTTGCTGGGGATGGTTGTTTTCTGCGGTCCACATGCAGTGGGACTTCTCCCCCAATGAGAAACATGCGACAGTGTTTAGGGTTTGAGCAGTTTGCCACTATATTTCTGTGATTTTGTTTTATATGTATTGAATGTGACTTTACCTGGCATTTAAACATTCTTTTGCCCCTGGTAACCTCCATCACACGGTCTGATATGGGTGTGGCATACAGTCTTGCTTCATTCACATTTCATTATGCATTAGTTGTCCTGCTATGCGGCTGTGAGGAAGCTTGGCTGTGTGCTGGATTTCATCACCTTCAGACCGTGTTCACACCATAGTTAGCGTAGTGGTAGGACCCTTGCCATGCTGAGAGACCGTGACGTGGTGCATGATGGCCTCTGATATGTTACTGACAGGAATATATTGGCAAAAGTCTCAGCTTTTAATATCTGCTTGTATGACTAGCTAGTATAGTCAGTGGCATATCCGTTTGGTGCATTTCTTCTGTGATTTATATAATTATATTTTCATCCGCACAATGCTCCGTTTTGTGTAGGATGCCTTAGTGGTGCATGTGGACCGCGCCGGCATCCTCCATTGTACGCATTTTTTGCTGGGGATGGTTGTTTTCTGCGGTCCACATGCAGTGGGACTTCTCCCCCAATGAGAAACATGCGACAGTGTTTAGGGTTTGAGCAGTTTGCCACTATATTTCTGTGATTTTGTTTTATATGTATTGAATGTGACTTTACCTGGCATTTAAACATTCTTTTGCCCCTGGTAACCTCCATCACACGGTCTGATATGGGTGTGGCATACAGTCTTGCTTCATTCACATTTCATTATGCATTAGTTGTCCTGCTATGCGGCTGTGAGGAAGCTTGGCTGTGTGCTGGATTTCATCACCTTCAGACCGTGTTCACACCATAGTTAGCGTAGTGGTAGGACCCTTGCCATGCTGAGAGACCGTGACGTGGTGCATGATGGCCTCTGATATGTTACTGACAGGAATATATTGGCAAAAGTCTCAGCTTTTAATATCTGCTTGTATGACTAGCTAGTATAGTCAGTGGCATATCCGTTTGGTGCATTTCTTCTGTGATTTATATAATTATATTTTCATCTGCACAATGCTCCGTTTTGTGTAGGATGCCTTAGTGGTGCATGTGGACCGCGCCGGCATCCTCCATTGTACGCATTTTTTGCTGGGGATGGTTGTTTTCTGCGGTCCACATGCAGTGGGACTTCTCCCCCAATGAGAAACATGCGACAGTGTTTAGGGTTTGAGCAGTTTGCCACTATATTTCTGTGATTTTGTTTTATATGTATTGAATGTGACTTTACCTGGCATTTAAACATTCTTTTGCCCCTGGTAACCTCCATCACACGGTCTGATATGGGTGTGGCATACAGTCTTGCTTCATTCACATTTCATTATGCATTAGTTGTCCTGCTATGCGGCTGTGAGGAAGCTTGGCTGTGTGCTGGATTTCATCACCTTCAGACCGTGTTCACACCATAGGTAGCGTAGTGGTAGGACCCTTGCCATGCTGAGAGACCGTGACGTGGTGCATGATGGCCTCTGATATGTTACTGACAGGAATATATTGGCAAAAGTCTCAGCTTTTAATATCTGCTTGTATGACTAGCTAGTATAGTCAGTGGCATATCCGTTTGGTGCATTTTTTTCTGTGATTTATATAATTATATTTTCATTCGCACAATGCTCCGTTTTGTGTAGGATGCCTTTGTGGTGCATGTGGACCGCGCCGGCATCCTCCATTGTACGCATTTTTTGCTGGGGATGGTCGTTTGCTGCGGTCCACATGCGGTGGGACTTCTTCCCCAATGAAAAACACGCTACAGTGTTTGGGGTTTGAGCAGTTCCCCCATATTTGCCATTATTTTTCTGTGATTTTATTTTACATGTATTGAATGTGCCTTTACCTGGCATTTAAACATTCTTTTGCACCTGGTAACCTCAATCACACGGTCTGATATGGGTGTGCATTACAGTCTTGCTTTGTTCACATTGCATTAGTTGTCCTGCTATGCGGCTGTGTGGAAGTTTAGCTGTGAGCTGGATTTCATCACCTTCAGACCATGTTCACAGCATAGTTAGCGTAGTGGCAGGACCCTTGCCATGCTGAGAGACCGTGACGGGGTGCATGATGGGCTCCGATATGTTCCTGACAGGAATATATTGGCAAAAGTCTCAGCTTTTAATATCTGCTTGTATGACTAGCTAGTATAGTCAGTGGCATATCCGTTTGGTGCATTTTTTTTATGTGATTTATAGCATATATCTGACATACCTCATTATAAGAGCCACAACGTTTCAGCTGCTAGTCTACACTTCGCGGTATTGCATGCAGGGTATACATCTGGCCTGAAAGTGCAGGGTATAGAGAGGGTCTTTTTACCACCGAGAGGTGGTGACCACAGAAGAAAACTTCTGAATAGAGAGGCCTTTTGGATCTTTCAATTGGGATCCCGTCAGCCAAGTGGTCTTAATAAATGCCATGATCTCATCTTGCAATACCAAATTTGCTGAAACTATTATTTTCTGCCCTGTGTACGCATTTATTACTGTGTTTCTTTCTATGCTTCTGTTTGCTGCATTTGTATCGAGATATATACATTTGTACATGTAAAAATATCTATGAACGCACTATTCTCTTCCACAATTTTAATTATCAAGCCATTTTTTGTATTTTTTAATTGAGGACATTGCGGGACCTCCCCCTGATACCTCCCTCTCCCAGGTGATAAATATCAATCTGCGATTGGACAGGGATTTATCAGAGGGTGCTCCCATTACTTTCTTTGTTTGTCATGAAGAAGGACCCTCATGTTATAGAGGTCTGAAACGCATCACAGCTTTGCACCTTGCTGTATGGAATTTTTATAACCTCTGAAATAAAGAAGCCACGTATTTACACCTGAACTGAGCTGGACTTTTCTCTCCTTTCAAGTTATTTCATTCATTACCACGTCCAGGAGCGGTGTCCGTGTCCAGAGTGTGTCGTGGAGCAGGTGAGAGCTGCCTTACACCTAATTATTTTTTGGCACTGTACACCATCACAATGGATTTGAAATGAAACAAACAAGATGTGCTTTAACTGCTTTATGGGAATATCTGCATCCAAATCAGGTGAACGGTGTAGGAATTACAACAGTTTGCATATGTGCCTCCCACTTTTCTAAAGGCCCAAAGTAATGGATAATAATCATAAATCAAACTTTCACTTTTTAATACTTGGTTGCAAATCCTTTGCAGTCAATTACAGCCTGAAGTCTGGAATGCATAGACCTCACCAGACGCTGGGTTTCATCCCTGGTGATGCTCTGCCAGGCCACTACCGCAACTGTCTTCAGTTCCTGCTTGTTCTTGGGGCATTTCCCCTTCAGTTTTGTCTTCAGCAAGTGAAATGCATGCCCAATCGGATTCAGGACTTGGCCATTGCGTAACATTCCACTTCTTACCCTTTAAAAACTCTTTGGTTGCTTTTGCAGTATGCTTTGCTTCATTGTCCCTCTGCACTGTGAAGCTCCGTCCAATGAGTTCTGAAGCATTTGGCTGAATATGAGCAGATAATATTGCCCAAAACACTTCAGAATTCATCCTGCTGCTTTTGTCAGCAGTCACATCATCAATAAATACAAGAGAACCATTCCTATTGGCAGCCATACATGCCCATGCCATGACACTACCACCACCATGCTTCACTGATGAGGTGGTATGCTTATGATCATGAGCAGTTCCTTTTCTTCTCCATACTCTTCTCTTCCCATCACTCTGGTACAAGTTGATCTTGGTCTCATCTGTCCATAGGATGTTGTTCCAGAACTGTGAAGGCTTTTTTAGATGTTGTTTGGCAAACTGTAATCTGGCCTTCCTGTTTTTGAGGCTCATCAATGGTTGACATCTTGTGGTGAACCCTCTGTATTCACTCTTGTGAAGTCTTCTCTTGATTGTTGACTTTAACACACATACACCTACCTCCTGGAGAGTGTTCTTGATCTGGCCAAATGTTTTGAAGTGGGGTTTTCTTCATCAGGGAAAAAAAAATTCGGTCATCCACCGCAGTTGTTTTCTGTGGTCTTCCGGGTCTTTTGGTGTTCCTTAGCTCTTTTTAAGAATGTTCCAAACAGTTGTTTTGGCCACGCCTAATGTTTTTGCTATCTCTCTGATGGGTTTGTTTTGTTTTTTTTCAGCCTAATGATGGCTTGCTTCACTGATAGTAACCGCTCTTTGGATCTCATCTTGAGAGTTGACAGCAACAGATTCCAAATGCAAAAAGCACACTTGAACAGAACTCTGGACCTTTTATCTGCTCATTGTAATTGGGGATAATGAGGGAATAACACATACCTGGTCATGGAACAGCTGAGAAGCCAATTTTCCCATTACTTTTGGTCCCTTAACAAGTGGGAGGCACATATGCAAACTGTTGCAATTCCTACACCGTTCACCTGATTTAGATGTAAATACCCTCACATTAAAGCTGACAGTCTGCAGTTAAAGCACATCTAGTTAGTTTCATTTCAAATTCATTGTGATGGTATTGTAAGGGATCGCCTCTTATTTGGGGGTCATTCTCACAGATACGACTTTAGGACACCAGGTTTCAGGTCCAAACCGTGCATTTATTGTGCACACTCCAAGCAATTCAGGTTATCATGAAGTCGCAGCTTCACCTAACACATGTGACATCCACATAAAATAATAAACACTTGCCCGGCTAGGCTCTAACTAACACAGAGTTTCCTGACTCACCTAAGTCCTTGTTCACACCCTGTGAACACGTGCGGCTTTCTCAGCCAATGTCCCACAGCCTCCTGGCTGTACAGAGCACAGTAAGCCCACTGCCTCCAGTCCAGTGCCTCAGCACACATGGGGGAATAGTGGTCTCTCAGCCCTCCTGGCTTGGACCACACAGAGCCTCCAGGCCTCTGTCCACAGGCAACACACTCCCCCCTTGCTGACACCCTGGGAGGTGCTTTGTGCCAGCCTGATTACTTCCAGCTGTTCTCACCTGTGGAGGAATAGGGGTGTGGACCGAACTATCCACCCCTTCCTTGCCTCTAACCTGTGTGAGACCTGTCACTGTCTCACATATCCCCCCCCCCCCTTTGTTCAAGCCCGTTAGGGTGAACACCTGCATAACCACGGGAGGCTGGTGAGAGGGCATCCACCTGGCTTGGACGTGGGGAACAGCCACCCACTCTGCTCTTTGGCTGCTCCCAATAAGAACCGGCCCAGATTGGCTTTACAGCCACACTAAGTAACACTGTGTCAGCGAGCACTAGCTGCCGCTGACACAGAAAATTACCGGTTCTTATTTCACCGAAGCCAGGAACCTCGGTGACACGTACCTTCCCTTTGTTCTGCCAGACCCACGCCAGCAGAGCTTGGTTTATCACCAAAACCAACATCTTGCCCAACCGAAACTGCCTAAAGGCCTCATGTGCCCATCTCATGACCAGATACTCTTTTCCTACTTTTTCCCGAGTGATAATGATGCGCTGTCGTATATTTTGATCTCTTTCTCTTTTTAGATCCTCTGGCTCCTGTACATGCGCCTCACGTCCTTTCTTGGACTGCTGCAGCTCTTGCCTGAACTGTTCCCAGTCATGGGCATATCCCGACACTTTCTCCTTTGCTTTGCATTTCTCCTTCAGCAGAGCATGCTTGCCCCTACTTGCTTCTTTTACGTGCATCTGGGTCACTTCTTCCTTCTTTCCAGCAGTAGTTACCCCAGCTACTATGGCAGTTTTAGAGACCTCTGCTTCTTTAGCGGCTTTTGCCACTTCGGCCGCGGCTCCCTTTGGCTCAACTTTGGTCTCTGTAGCACCTGGGGACTTCACGTCAACCAACACATCGGCCTTAACTTTTTCAGTCTTTGTCTTCTTGAAGTCTCCAGTCTCTTTGACCGCCTTCTCATCCTTCTCGGACATGGCACCATACACTTGCCCTGTTAACCCCTCCCCCTCTTTCTCATCGAGGCAGGAGGCACCAGGGTCTTCAGCAGACTTCTCGTCTTCTGTCATTTTCTCCAGAGGCTCACCCAGGACACTGTTCTCCTTTTGGGGAGGAGTCAGGAGAGACAGCCCATTGTAATAGCCCGGATCTTCATACTGGTCGTCCATCTCCTCATATTTCTTCCCCAGCAGGCAGCTGGCTACTTGGAAGGCCTTGTAGGCGGAGGGGACGTCTTTTGCGACCTGGTCCTGGTTACACACTGTCATGAGACTCTTGGCCTCTGCATCGACATCAGCCCCATCAACTGGTTCAGCCGATACCTTTTCCACCTTCTCTGCCTTGGCCAGCACCCTGGCACCACCATTTTCAGACCCACTCTTACCAGGCTCTGACTTCTTGGAACCTTCCAGAGGATCTTCCTCTTCTGGTTTCTCACTTTTTTCCACCTGCTGTGCAGGAGCACGCTTAGGCTTCTCCACCTCATAGATGGCATCTTTTGAGCTCATGAGAGCTTCCATCTCTGCTCCGAGTTGCTTGTTCAGCCTCTCTAATTCATTTCGCTCCTCAAGCACTTCTTCAAGGGCTCTAGCTAAGGAGAGGGCCTTGGACTCTTTCTCCCGAGCATCAGCCTCCGCTCGGTCACGTTCTTCGGCATATCGAGCCGATATGTATTTCTCTTCAACCAAGAGCTGGTCAAACTTCTTTTGTTTCTTCTTCAATCTAGATACAGTTTGTCTCTGGTGGTCCAGGTCCACCTTGTGATCACATAACTCTTGATCAAGTTGAGCCATCCTGGCTTCCAAATGTCTTTTCTCCTCCAAAAGAGCAGATTTTTCTGAGGCGCTGTTTAGAACCTCATCAGCCAGCTCATCTCTTTCCTGCTCTGCATGAAGTCTGGATCGATCAGAAGCTGCAAGTTCCTCTTGAAGTTGGAGAATTTCCGCTTCTATTAGTGACTCTAGTTCCTTCAGTTCATTCATCTCTTTCTGTGACTCCTCTGGAGATTCCTGCAGTTGCTCTGAGAACCGCTAGCCCTATCTCTAGTGTATCTAGGGACTGTGCAGAGCAAGCAAAAACATCTTCAACTTTGTAGCTGTACTGTCCTGTCAGGTCATCTACAACTGTCAGGATATGAGCTTCAGACACTAGGCTGTCACCCGACTGAACTCTCGTCTCGTCAGATATAACTGTCATCTGGTCGCTAGACTCGCTACTAGTAACCACTTTAGTTTTGCTGGGTCTTGACAGGGTAGTCTCACTCTCGGAGTTGCTAACTGTCACGGCACATAGGCCACTTATACTGCTCGAGTCATTATTAACCCTGGCCTCTAGGGGCACCCCTGAGTCAATCCCCACCTGGGACATTTTATTAATCATAGAAACCTGTGGAGACTGCACATCCACCTCTGGTCCGTGTGGTACACCTTCTTGCCCCGCCTCATTGTCTACAATGGGGTCTCCTAGCGGTGTTTCTTCAACATTTATCAACACTTTTATATCAGACACATGTTTACCAACAGGGGGAGCTTTTTCCCCAATCACAGCCTGCAAAGGAAAAGGCATGCCATTATCACATATTTCATATGACATCACATTTTCCTTATGCATTTCCGCACTTTTGTCACCATCACTTTGCATTTGACCAGCACCATTGTTTCCAATGGTCAATATTCTTTCCCCATGCAGGTCAAAGTGCAGCTCCCTTAAAGGGACAGGTACAGGTTCTGCAGGAGTTTTTGCACTCTCTGCAGAAGTGTCTCCATTACTCCACAACTCCCAGCATAAGGGAAAAGTACACCCCAACACTCCCTCATGCATAAGCTTATCTGTAACATCAAGTTCATCAGTCTCTGTTCTCATTGGAGTCTCACGCTCAGTGAAAATCAGCGGACAGTCCTTCTCCGCACGACTGTCCAGCACCTTTATTATTTTACCAGTCTCAGGTTTCAATATTGTGCTACCTCTTACCCGGGCAAGCATGGGATCCCGGATCCTTGTCATCCCAAAACTAGCTTTGGTCATGGGCAACTGAGGTAACACAGAAACCTTCTCCTCTGCAGGTTTCTGCGAGGGAGCAATCACAGCAGGCTTATCCGCCTGTTCAGACACAGTTTTTTCTCTGTGTGACTTATTACCTACCGGCCCAGCAGATATCCCCTGCCGCCGGCTCACTGTCACTGGCTCTGCCACATAGTTAATAACAGGAACAGTCTTACCCTTTGTAATCAACCAGTCTGGTAAAGCAGTGACATCCTCTCCCGCGGACTCATCAAGGTTGTGGTTGCTCCTAGCAACTGCTTTACTGCACCTCCGCACTTCCTTTCTAGGACTCCGGACACAGTCGCAGGGAAGATATGCACTCCTGAGAACCGCACCGCTCTCCACCTCCTTTTCTTCCCGACGGTTGCCCTTGGCAACGCCATATATCTGCTGTTCATCAGATTCTCCAGGTACACAATTTTAGCATTTTCTCCGCTCCACAGCTGCCAAAATAATGGGAAGTCTTTGCCAAGCACAAACTCCACTTCCAGGGTCTCACATTTTAAGAGCTCCCATTGCACAGGGCCATAGTCTGTTATAAAGGTCAGAGACACGGTGACATCTGACATCTAGAGTGACCCCCAGCGGGATTCCCCCAATCACCAACTCGCAGGATCTTTCTGTATCGGATCTTCTGACATCACCATCCTCTTGGAACTTTGTACAGGGTCCATACAGTGTTGAGAACCCATTTCTCAAGGCCAGCTGCAACTGTGCCTCCAAAGCCTCTCGCTCTGCATCAAATTTCGCCAATTCATTTTTAGTGTAGCCAATTGCTATGGCCATTTCTTCTGCCTGCTGTATGCGCCAGCGCTGCCGGACGTACTCTTCCCCGAGACCCATGGTAGCAGGTAAAGCTTTCAGCCACAAGTCCACTTTTGCTGGGCTACTGGCTCTTTAATTCACTGCAGTTTTACTTGCACCACAACAAAATAGTTCACACTCTTATGAGCAGCACCTGCTCCACTGGACAAAAAAAAGCTTCCGTTCCTTTAACGCCACACACGGCAAAAAACATCTTTTAGCAGCACCTGCAGTCTCAGCGTTGCCCCTAGCAACCGACCGTTGCCCTTCTCTCATGGACAACTTGCCCGCATCCGACACCAATTGTAAGGGATCGCCTCTTATTTGGGGGTCATTCTCACAGATACGACTTTAGGACACCAGGTTTCAGGTCCAAACCGTGCATTTATTGTGCACACTCCAACCAATTCAGGTTATCATGAAGTCGCAGCTTCACCTAACACATGTGACATCCACATAAAATAATAAACACTTGCCCGGCTAGGCTCTAACTAACACAGAGTTTCCTGACTCACCTAAGTCCTTGTTCACACCCTGTGAACACGTGCGGCTTTCTCAGCCAATGTCCCACAGCCTCCTGGCTGTACAGAGCACAGTACGCCCACTGCCTCCAGTCCAGTGCCTCAGCACACATGGGGGAATAGTGGTCTCTCAGCCCTCCTGGCTTGGACCACACAGAGCCTCCAGGCCTCTGTCCACAGGCAACACACTCCCCCCTTGCTGACACCCTGGGAGGTGCTTTGTGCCAGCCTGATTACTTCCAGCTGGTCTCACCTGTGGTGGAATAGGGGTGTGGACCGAACTATCCACCCCTTCCTTGCCTCTAACCTGTGTGAGACCTGCCACTGTCTCACAGTATATAGAGCCAAAATATTTTGAAATGTGTTGATGTCCCAATATTTATGGACCTGGCTGGACCAGTGTGAAACTACCCTTAGAGAGTTTTACACAGGCTGAGAATCAGAACAATTATCAGGAACAAACATCCCTAGGAATGCTCGGTCCTGATAATTGGTCTGTGTAAAAGTGATGCTTAAAATCCACATTTGTATGCAGCATATCTCCCTGGGATGTGCTGGCAACAAACAACGTATGGGGATGAACTAGCATAGTGACAATTATACATCCCCATACAGTATCCGTAATTGCAGATTTTAAGTGCAGGAAATTATTGGGAATAAACTTTCTCTTTCCCAACCATTGTCCACTCTTTCTGCCCATGGAAAAGGGATAATCATATGGCACATTCCTTTTACTGGCCTATCTAATGGGAATTCAAGGGGCTATTACATTGGTGAACTAGCATCCATAGGCACCATTTGAGTAAGCCATGTAATCTGAAACAGAAGCCATAACTTATATAAAGTCGAGTCCAGGGGCGGACACAGACAGCAGAGGGCCCCTGAACAAAGAATGTGGCTGGGCCCTCTCCCCTCCAAGACAAGTTCTCAACATAACCAATTCCGTCCTAACATTACTTATAGCAATACAAAACATACAGGTTAAGGCTACTTTAACACCTGCAGCACTACGCTTCGGCCACCTGATTCGGCAAAGAATGCAAGGAATTGGCCGGACACAAACTCAGGCATGCAGCGGTTTGTTTCCCGCTGATTCTCTGCATTTTTGCCAGATTGTGGCCGGATCTCTGCCAGACCCCATTATAGTTAATGGGGCCGGCGGACATTCTGTCTGCATCCAGCACTGCTAGAGCATTTCGTCAGGTTGTTCTCTGCTGGAATAGCCTGCCAGAATCACTAACTTAGATGTGAAGGTAGCCTAATACAGGTCCACATACCTCTTACATCCAGTGACGTCTTCTTTGATGTAGATGTTCTCTGTCCTCATCTTCTACTTTCAGACCACACCGCCATGATTATTTCTTTCTGTCATCTCTTCTTTCTGCAGGGTTTGGCAGACAGACATCTTAGTTTCCTAGTTTTCCATCATCCTCCCACCTAATCAACACCCCTCTAATATTGTGCCTGCTGTGCTCCATATACAAGTTACACACAGATAGTTCCCCTTCAATAATTATTGGCACACAGTGTCCTAAAAAATAACTGCGCCCAGGAAACAGTGTCCCTGACACTAATAGTGTAAACATAATGTTCCCCAAAAATAATTGTGCTAAGCTGATACCGTGCCAGGGTGCCCACCAAAGTAACAGTGCTCCCTAAAATCCCACCAATAGAAATAATTATCTACCAGACAACACGTAGTAGTGATGGTGCCCCTACAGTAATAATGTTTCCACTGTTTCCCAGAAGTAATAATGCTCCTAGAGTGCTCATACTAGTATTCAAGTTCCTCATAGTCCCTCAACTGTAATAAAGCCCACCATAATGCCCCCTGATAGTAATAATTATTTTTATAACTCTTTGTGTAACAGTAGAAAAATGCCCCCTTATAATGTGCGCCAGTACATAAAAGTGCCCTGTTTTGTGGCAGTATAAAAAATACCTCCTCTTTGTGCCCCCTGTGGAGCCAATGTCCCCATAGTACCCTCATAATCTATGCCAATACTCCTACTGTGTGCCCAAAAAACTCTTAGTGCCCCCAGTTGAGCCAATGCCCCCACAGTGCCCTATAATTTGCGCCAGTATAAAATACTCCTATATCGTGCACCAAAAGTGCACCTCGCCTTGTCCCTATGGTGACTGACAATGTGCCAGTATAAAATGCCCCCATAATGTATGCCAGTATAATGCCCCTTTATAATGAACCCAATAGTGCTCCTTTACCCCCATTCTTCATAGTGGCCCCCATGTGTGCCAGTATATGAGATAGGGTCCCCATAGTGCTCCTCCCCCTCCATAGTGCCCCCAATGTCTTCCAGTATATAAGATAGGGCACCACATAGTGTTCTTTCCCCTATATAGTGCCCCCCATGTGTGCCAGTAACTAAGATAGGGCCGCCATAGTGCTCCTTCCCCTTCATAGTGTCCCCCATGTGTGCCAGTATATAAAATAGGGCCCCAATAGTACTAACCCCTCCATGGTGCCCCCCATTTGTGTCAGTATTTAAAATAGGGCCTCCATAGTGCTCCTCCCCTCCTCCTCCGTAGAACCGGCTGCACATGCGGTATGTCCGTCCCTGGTCGAGTCACATTATTATGACCACTTTCTACTTTCTATGTCAGCATAGCATACCTCATGAAGGAAGTCACGTGTCGTGAGCTGGCTTGCTGAGCATATAAGGTGTGCAATAGGCTGTCTACACACATATCCTTTGTTGTTGTCATGGGTAAAAAGGGCAATTTATCAGAGGGATTATTAGTGATTTTTACAGGCCAATACAGGCCAAGGGTGGCAGTACTTCTGAAATTGTGCAGTTTGTGAACTTTTCGTGTGCTGTTGTAGTAGTAATGTATCATGAGTTGAGAAACTATTGTAAATAAGGCTGCGTTCACACCAGTTATTTGGTCAGTTTTTTCCATCAGGTATTGTGAGCTGAAACTAGGTGTGGATCAAAAACACAGAACAGGTGGATATTTTTCTATTATACTTTATTTCTGAGTTGGCTTCACTCCTGTTTTTGGCTTAAAATAACTGATCAAATAACTGAAGTGTGAGCCTAAGCGACATGGAAACTGCAGAGCACCATGTACCATTTTTGTGAGAGATCAACGTCAGCTATGAAGGTGCTCAAGGGCAGATCAACAGCCTACAGTGGAGCAGCTCACTGCCAAATGAGACGTGTCTCTAAATCAACAGTTTAGTGAACCCTACTGCGTATGGGGCTCCAAAGCAGACGTATGGTCACTCCACCTCTGCTAACAAAGTTAGCAGAAAAGGCTTCAGTTTTCACAGCAGTATCAGAATTGGACCCCCAATGAGCCATAATTTCTACTCCATTGAACGGCTAGACATTGGTATCTCAGGGTGAGAAACATCAGAGAACAAACACCCTGCAACCATTGCTGGAAGAAAGGAAGCTAGTGGTGGCAGTGTTATGGTCTGAGGAATGTTTTAGTGGCATTCTCTGGGCCCACTCGTCCATGTGGAAGGCACTCTCAACTGGCTGTGAACAGTAATTGTAGTCTTTAAAACTTAGTAATTAATAAGTCTTGCCACAGATTCTTAATGGGATTTAGGTCTTGACCTTCTAACACATTAATATGCTTTGATCTAAAGCGCTAAACCATTTCATTGTAGCTCTGGCTGTATGTTTGGGGTCGTGGTCCTCCTGGGCCTCAGTCCCAAGTCTTTTGCAGCCTATAACAGGTATTCCACCAAGATTGTCCTGTATTTAGCTCTATCCATCTTCCCATCAACTCAGAGCAGCTTCTCTGTCCCTGCTGAGGAAAAGCATCCCCACAACATGATGCTGCTACCACCATGTTTCAGGGTGTGTTCAGGGTGATGTGCAGTCATAGTTTCCCGTCCTACATATCATTTTGCATTTAGGCCAAAAAGTTAAACTTTGATCTCATCTGACCAGAGCACCTTCTTCTACGTGTTTGCTGTGTACCCTCCATGGCTTGTGGCAAACTGCAAAACTTTTTATGGCTTGCTTTAAAAAATAGCTTTCTTCTTACCACTCTTCCATAAAGGCCAGATTTGTGGAGTACACAACTAATAGTTGTCCTATGGACAGATTCTCCCACCAGAGCTGTGGATCTCTGCAGCTTCTCCAGAGTGACAATGGGCCTCTTGGCTGCTTCTCTAATTATTGCTCTCCTTGACTGGGCTGCCAGTTTAGGTGGACAGTCAGCTATGTCTTGGAAGGTTTGCAGCTGTGTCATACTGTCACGCTCCCCACACCAAACATAGGAGGGAAAGGGGAAAGGAAATAAGGCCTAAAAACTAGAGAATAGAGAAGGAAGTGGACACCTCCTAGTGAAAACCCTAATCAAAGCCCTGACTGACTACCAATATGAAAAGAACCCAGAGGTAGGTGAGTTCATACACAGGAATACCTAAAGTCCTATCTAACCCTAAAGGACCCTGGTACTAATGACAGGAATGAGACATCCTGTTCCTTCCTAAGACCTAATACAAAACAACAAGGAAATGCAACAGACAGAAAGGCCAAAATACAAAGGGAAAGGAAACACTTCCAAGAAGCTATGGCAGCACCAAGAACTCAGCCGAGATGCAAACACCATCTATCCACAGGTCCAACTGAAGCTATAAACTGCATAGCATTGTGGGAGAAACAACTATAAATAGGGAAAGTTACATGACCACAATAGCAAGACCTGGAGGTTAAGGGTGTGGCCAGTACCAGAAGCAACACAGATGCCTATTGATTCACAAGGTAAACATATCAAATCAAAACCCATGTTGCCAGTCTCAAAGATCTCCTGCCACTCACTGTCGCGGGGACGTCCATATGTCTCGCTACGTCCGTGACACATACTTCTTCCATTTTCGGCTGATGGAGTGAACAGTGGTCCGTGAGATGTTCAGAGATTGGGATATATTTTTATAACCTAACCCTGCTTTACATTTCTCCACAACTTTATCCCTGACCTGTCTGGTGTGTTCCTTAGTTTTCCTGATGTTATTTGATCACTAATGTTCTCTAACAAACCTCTGAGGCCGTCACAAAACAGTTGCAGTTATACTGAGAATAAATTACACACAGGTGGACTGTACTTACTAATTACCATATTTTTCGCCCTATAAGACGCACTCCCCCCCAAAAAAGTGGGGGGGAAATGGCAGTGCGTCTCATGGGGCAAATGCTGCAGTTTACACTGATACACCGCCGACCGCATGCTGCACACCTTTTGGTTCAAATTTTTTTTTTTTCTTATTTTCCTCCTCAAAAACCCAGGTGTGTCTTATGGGCCGGTGCGTCTTATAGGGCGAAAAATACAGTAGATGTCTTCTAATGGCAATTAGTCACACTGGATTTTATATAGGGGTATCAGAGTACAGGGGGCTGAAATACAAATGCATGCCACACTTTTCAGATTTTTATTTATAATTTTTTTTTAAAACCATGTATCATTTTCTTTTCATTTCACACATACTTTCACACATATATTTAAAGAGGATCTTTCATGGGTTTGTAGTAAGTAAGATAAATATCTGTACTTGCGGGGTACCCCCCCGCTGTTCTGTCACCCTGCCTGGTATTTTACATTAGCGCTCCTGTGCCCCGTTATGGCCATCCACAAATTTTGCGGTCAGTATGCTAATACTGAGCATCGGAGCAATAGGGAGGAGATGCAGTCTTTCTCTGTGGGCGTCTCCTTCTCCCCTGGCTGTAGCGCTGTCCAATCACAGCGCAGAGCGTCACAGCCATGGAAAAAAGATACTAAGTAATGTATATCTAATGCTTAGATACTAATAGCACATTAGCAGTATTAAAATCACGCTTTTATGTTTAACATATTTTTAAATAATTTTGTTGGTGTTATTTTGGATTTTCCATTTTCATATCTATATTTAATGTATTTAGCGACCAATTCAGTGGGTTCATGTGTCACATTTTGCAGCAAAGTGTAGGACATCTTATACCTTTTGCAGAATGGACATACGGATGCGCAAAGAACATGATAGTAGGGATGAGCGAACCCGAACTGTATAGTTCGGGTTCGTACCGAATTTTGGGGTGTCCGTGACACGGACCCGAACCCGGACATTTTCGTAAAAGTCCGGGTTCGGGTTCGGTGTTCGTCGCTTTCTTGGCGCTTTTTGAAAGGCTGCAAAGCAACCAATCAACAAGCGTCGTACTACTTGCCCCAAGAGGCCGTCACAGCCATGCCTACTATTGGCATGGCTGTGATTGGCCAGAGCACCATGTGACCCAGCCTCTATTTAAGCTGGAGTCACGTAGCGCCGCACATCACTCTGCTCTGATCAGCATAGGGAGAGGTTGCAGCTGCGACGTTAGGGCGAGATTAGGCAGTGATTAACTCCTCCAAAGGACTTCATTCAGAGATCGATCTACAGCTGTGGGTGATTGAACTGCTGCTATTGAATTGCTCACTGTTTTTAGGCTGCCCAGAGCGTTTTTCAGTCACTTTTTTCTGGGGTGATCGGCGGCCATTTTGTGTCTTGTGGTGTGCCAGCACAAGCTGCCAACAAGTGCATTTAACCCTGGTGTGGTTGTTTTTTGGCTAAATCCTACATCAGGGTGAAGCTGTCACACCAAGTGCATTTAACCAGCAATAGTCTGGTTATTTTTTGGCCATATACTACATCAGGGGCAAGCTGAGCCTGTCACCAAGTGCATTTAACCCTCAATGGTGTGGTTGTTTTTTGGCTAAATCCTACATCAGGGTAAAGCTGTCACACCAAGTGCATTTAACCAGCAATAGTCTGTTTATTTTTTGGCCATATACTACATCAGGGGCAAGCTGTCACCAAGTGCATTTAACCCTCAATGGTGTGGTTGTTTTTTGGCTAAATCCTACATCAGGGTGAAGCTGTCACACCAAGTGCATTTAACCAGCAATAGTCTGTTTATTTTTTGGCCATATACTACATCAGGGGCAAGCTGCGCCTGTCACCAAGTGCATTTAACCCTCAGTAGTGTGGTTGGTCAAGCTGTCACACCAAGTGCATTTAACCATCAATAGTGTGGTTATTTTTTGGCCATATCCCAGTCTAATTCTGTCAGTAAACGTATACCTGTCACCCAGCGCCTAAATACTAGGCCTCAAGTTTATATCCAGCTAAATCTGTCGTTACTGGTGTGGCTGGTCAAGTTATTTAGTGTCCGTCAAAGCACAGTTTTTGTTCTGGGTTGAAATACAATTCCCAATTTAGCAATTTCCTAATTTAGTGGTTTCTGCTGTATCAGGCCTACTTTAAATTTATCCCTAAAAGAGTATATCAGATTTAAGGTGCACATAGGGTCATTCTGAATAACTTCACACACGCTACTGTGCATTTCCAAGTCTAATTCTGTCAGTAAACCTATACCTGTCACCCAGCGCCTAAATACTAGGCCTCAAGTTTATATCCAGCTAAATCTATCGTTACTGGTGTGGCTGGTCAAGTTATTTAGTGTCCGTCAAAGCACAGTTTTTGTTCTGGGTTGAAATACAATTCCCAATTTAGCAATTTAAAAATTTAGTGGTTTCTGCTGTATCAGGCCTACTTTAAATTTATCCCTAAAAGGGTATATCAGATTCAAGGTGCACATAGGGTCATTCTGAATAACTTCACACACACACGCTACTGTGCATTTCCAAGTCTAATTCTGTCAGTAAACCTATACCTGTCACCCAGCGCCTAAAGAATAGGCCTCAAATTTATAGTCAGCTAAATCTGTCGTTACTGGTGTGGCTGGTCAAGTTATTTAGTGTCCGTCAAAGCATAGTTTTTGTTCTGGGTTGAAATACAATTCCCAATTTAGCAATTTCTAATTTAGTGGTTTCTGCTGTATCAGAGCTATTTTAAATCTATCCCTAAAAGGGTATATCAGATTCAAGGTGCACATAGGGTCATTCTGAATAACTTCACACACACGCTACTGTGCATTTCCAAGTCTAATTCTGTCAGTAAACCTAAACCTGTCACCCAGCGCCTAAATAATAGGCCTCAAATTTATAGTCAGCTAAATCTGTGGTTACTGCTGTGCCTGTATTAGTGTAATACGGTACCTAAATAGATAGCCAGATAGTGTTAGTTGTCTTTAAAAAAAGGCCTGAATTTGAATTCAATACATTGGGTCAAATAATATTTTTGTTGTTGTGGTGAACGATAACAATGAGGAAAACATCTAGTAAAGGACGCGGACATGGTCGTGGTGGTGTTAGTGGACCCTCTGGTGCTGGGAGAGGACGTGGCCGTTCTGCCACAGCCACACGTCCTAGTGTACCAACTACCTCAGGTCCCAGTAGCCGCCATAATTTACAGCGATATTTGGTGGGGCCCAATGCCGTTCTAAGGATGGTAAGGCCTGAGCAGGTACAGGCATTAGTCAATTGGGTGGCCGACAGTGGATCCAGCACGTTCACATTATCTCCCACCCAGTCTTCTGCAGAAAGCGCACAGATGGCGCCTGAAAACCAAGCCCATCAGTTTGTCACATCACCCCCATGCATACCAGGGAAACTGTCTGAGCCTCAAGTTATGCAGCAGTCTCTTATGTTGTTTGAAGACTCCGCTGGCAGGGTTTCCCAAGGGCATCCACCCAGCCCTTCCCCAGCGGTGGAAGACATAGAATGCACTGACGCACAACCACTTATGTTTCCTGATGATGAGGACATGGGAATACCACCTCAGCATGTCTCTGATGATGATGAAACACAGGTGCCAACTGCTGCATCTTTCTGCAGTGTGCAGACTGAACAGGAGGTCAGGGATCAAGACTGGGTGGAAGACGATGCAGGGGACGATGAGGTCCTAGACCCCACATGGAATGAAGGTCGTGCCACTGACTTTCACAGTTCGGAGGAAGAGGCAGTGGTGAGACCGAGCCAACAGCGTAGCAAAAGAGGGAGCAGTGGGCAAAAGCAGAACACCTGCCGCCAAGAGACTCCGCCTGCTACTGACCGCCGCCATCTGGGACCGAGCACCCCAAAGGCAGCTTCAAGGAGTTCCCTGGCATGGCACTTCTTCAAACAATGTGCTGACGACAAGACCCGAGTGGTTTGCACGCTGTGCCATCAGAGCCTGAAGCGAGGCATTAACGTTCTGAACCTTAGCACAACCTGCATGACCAGGCACCTGCATGCAAAGCATGAACTGCAGTGGAGTAAACACCTTGAAAACAAGGAAGTCACTCAGGCTCCCCCTGCTACCTCTTCTGCTGCTGCCGCCTCGGCCTCTTCTGCTGCTGCCGCCGCCTCGGCCTCTTCCTCCGCCTCTGGAGGAACGTTGGCACCTGCCGCCCAGCAAACAGGGGATGTACCACCAACACCACCACCTCTGTCACCAAGCATCTCAACCATGTCACACGGCAGCGTTCAGCTCTCCATCTCACAAACATTTGAGAGAAAGCATAAATTCCCACCTAGCCACCCTCGATCCCTGGCCCTGAATGCCAGCATTTCTAAACTACTGGCCTATGAAATGCTGTCATTTAGGCTGGTGGACACAGACAGCTTCAAACAGCTCATGTCGCTTGCTGTCCCACAGTATGTTGTTCCTAGCCGGCACTACTTCTCCAAGAGAGCTGTGCCTTCCCTGCACAACCAAGTATCCGATAAAATCAAGTGTGCACTGCCCAACGCCATCTGTGGCAAGGTCCACCTAACCACAGATACGTGGACCAGTAAGCACGGCCAGGGACGCTATATCTCCCTAACTGCACACTGGGTAAATGTAGTGGCAGCTGGGCCCCAGGCGGAGAGCTGTTTGGCGCACGTCCTTCCGCCGCCAAGGATCGCAGGGCAACATTCTTTGCCTCCTGTTGCCACCTCCTCCTTCTCGGCTTCCTCCTCCTCTTCTTCCACCTGCTCATCCAGTCAGCCACACACCTTCACCACCAACTTCAGCACAGCCCGGGGTAAACGTCAGCAGGCCATTCTGAAACTCATATGTTTGGGGGACAGGCCCCACACCGCACAGGAGTTGTGGCGGGGTATAGAACAACAGACCGACGAGTGGTTGCTGCCGGTGAGCCTCAAGCCCGGCCTGGTGGTGTGTGATAATGGGCGAAATCTCGTTGCAGCTCTGGGACTAGCCGGTTTGACGCACATCCCTTGCTTGGCGCATGTGCTGAATTTGGTGGTGCAGAAGTTCATTCACAACTACCCCGACATGTCAGAGCTTCCGGCGTTCACATCCTGCCGCTGCTCGCCTGTCTGCGCTACAGCGTAACTTCGGCCTTCCCGCTCACCGCCTCATATGCGACGTGCCCACCAGGTGGAACTCCACCTTGCACATGCTGGACAGACTGTGCGAGCAGCAGCAGGCCATAGTGGAGTTTCAGCTGCAGCACGCACGGGTCAGTCGCACTACGGAACAGCACCACTTCACCACCAATGACTGGGCCTCCATGCGAGACCTGTGTGCCCTGTTCCGCTGTTTCGAGTACTCCACCAACATGGCCAGTGGCAATGACGCCGTTATCAGCGTTACAATACCACTTCTATGTCTCCTTGAGAAAACACTTAGGGCGATGATGGAAGAGGAGGTGGCCCAGGAGGAGGAGGAGGAAGAGGGGTCATTTTTAGCACTTTCAGGCCAGTCTCTTCGAAGTGACTCAGAGGGAGGTTTTTTGCAACAGCAGAGGCCAGGTACAAATGTGGCCAGCCAGGGCCCACTACTGGAGGACGAGGAGGACGAGGATGAGGAGGAGGTGGAGGAGGATGAGGATGAAGCATGGTCACAGTGGGGTGGCACCCAACGCAGCTCGGGCCCATCACTGGTGCGTGGCTGGGGGGAAAGGCAGGACGATGACGATACGCCTCCCACAGAGGACAGCTTGTCCTTACCCCTGGGCAGCCTGGCACACATGAGCGACTATATGCTGCAGTGCCTGCGCAACGACAGCAGAGTTGCCCACATTTTAACGTGTGCGGACTACTGGGTTGCCACCCTGCTGGATCCACGGTACAAAGACAATGTGCCCACCTTACTTCCTGCACTGGAGCGTGATAGGAAGATGCGCGAGTACAAGCGCACGTTGGTAGACGCGCTACTGAGAGCATTCCCAAATGTCACAGGGGAACAAGTGGAAGCCCAAGGCCAAGGCAGAGGAGGAGCAAGAGGTCGCCAAGGCAGCTGTGTCACGGCCAGCTCCTCTGAGGGCAGGGTTAGCATGGCAGAGATGTGGAAAAGTTTTGTCAACACGCCACAGCTAACTGCACCACCACCTGATACGCAACGTGTTAGCAGGAGGCAACATTTTACTAACATGGTGGAACAGTACGTGTGCACACCCCTCCACGTACTGACTGATGGTTCGGCCCCATTCAACTTCTGGGTCTCTAAATTGTCCACGTGGCCAGAGCTAGCCTTTTATGCCTTGGAGGTGCTGGCCTGCCCGGCGGCCAGCGTTTTGTCTGAACGTGTATTCAGCACGGCAGGGGGCGTCATTACAGACAAATGCAGCCGCCTGTCTACAGCCAATGTGGACAAGCTGACGTTCATAAAAATGAACCAGGCATGGATCCCACAAGACATTAACTACCTCCCCTTAACCATATATTATTGTACTCCAGGGCACTTCCTCATTCAATCCTATTTTTATTTTCATTTTACCATTATATTGCGAGGCTACCCAAAGTTGAATGAACCTCTCCTCTGTCTGGGTGCCGGGGCCTAAATATATGCCAATGGACTGTTCCAATGTTGGGTGACGTGAAGCCTGATTCTCTGCTATGACATGCAGACTAATTCTCTGCTGACATGAAGCCAGATCCTCTGTTACGGAACCTCTCTCCTCTGCCTGGGTGCTGGGCCTAAATATCTGACAATGGACTGTTGCAGTGGTGGCTGACGTGAAGCCTGATTCTCTGCTATGACATGCAGACTGATTCTCTGCTGACATGAAGCCAGATTCTCTGTTACGGGACCTCTCTCCTCTGCCTGGGTGCTGGGCCTAAATATATGACAATGGACTGTTGCAGTGGTGGCTGACGTGAAGCCTGATTCTCTGCTATGACATGCAGACTGATTCTCTGCTGACATGAAGACAGATTCTCTGTTACGGGACCTCTCTCCTCTGCCTGGGTGCCTGGGCCTAAATATATGCCAATGGACTGTTCCAATGTTGGGTGACGTGAAGCCTGATTCTCTGCTATGACATGCAGACTGATTCTCTGCTGACATGAAGCCAGATTCTCTGTTACGGGACCTCTCTCCTCTGCCTGGGTGCTGGGCCTAAATATCTGACAATGGACTGTTGCAGTGGTGGCTGACGTGAAGCCTGATTCTCTGCTATGACATGCAGACTGATTCTCTGCTGACATGAAGCCAGATTCTCTGTTACGGGACCTCTCTCCTCTGCCTGGGTGCTGGGCCTAAATATATGACAATGGACTGTTGCAGTGGTGGCTGACGTGAAGCCTGATTCTCTGCTATGACATGCAGACTGATTCTCTGCTGACATGAAGCCAGATTCTCTGTTACGGGACCTCTCTCCTCTGCCTGGGTGCTGGGCCTAAATATATGACAATGGACTGTTGCAGTGGTGGCTGACGTGAAGCCTCATTCTCTGCTATGACATGCAGACTGATTCTCTGCTGACATGAAGCCAGATTCTCTGTTACGGGACCTCTCTCCTCTGCCTGGGTGCCGGGGCCTAAATATTTGAGAATGGACTGTTCCAGTGGTGGGTGACGTGAAGCCTGATTCTCTGCTACGGGACCTTTCTCCAATTGATATTGGTTAATTTTTATTTATTTTATTTTTATTTTTATTCATTTCCCTATCCACATTTGTTTGCAGGGGATTTACCTACATGTTGCTGCCTTTTGCCCTCTAGCCCTTTCCTGGGCTGTTTTGCAGCCTTTTTAGTGCCGAAAAGTTCGGGTCCCCATTGACTTCAATCGGGTTCGGGACAAAGTTCGAATCGGGTTCGGATCCCGAACCCGAACATTTCCGGGAAGTTCGGCCGAACTTCTCGAACCCGAACATCCAGGTGTCCGCTCAACTCTACATGCTAGACATCCATATGTTTTCCGTATCTGTATGTCCGTTCCACAAGAGACAATACACTGCCAGATACCCATTCACTATAATGGGATCGGGCAAAGATCCAGCCGCTTTCAGGTATATATATCAGCTTTTGGTAGGAGAAAAAATGATTTGCGCAGTATTTTTTGTCCGGCTGAAACCCAGCATATATGCTGGATACAGTGATCAGATCAGAGTGCTGGAATTCACAGTGCAGATGTGAACCCGGCCTAAGCAGCCAGAAAGGAATTTACTAAGACATATAATGATGCATTTGCAGATATTTCTGAATTAGCAATATTCCTCTCCCATAAGTCTATCTATAGCGAGGTTTACATACATGGAGCACAGATTACCCCCACTGTGGTCCCTCTCTCCTGAATAATTTTATCAAATGCATATACAGATTTTGCGTTGAAAGGGAAAAAATGACTGTCTCTAACCCATTCCTCTTGCATGTGTAGAGGGACTCAACATCGGCAATCAACCATGCATGTTGTCCTCAAAAGATATATCAGATGTAGTTATATAATGGCCTCAGGATACAATATTTTCAACATACAATAGTCTTTTATGACCTATTGTCAATTTAAACTAGACTTAACTTACAATGCCTTAGACTCAGATCCAACCAATCAAGGTAACCTCTCTGGTAAGATAGATGTATTAGTTGCTAGTTCCTGACTTGTATATTTAAGAACTTGTTTTATCTGTCTTAGTTATCTACGTATTTGTCTTAAATCTTCTTTATTTTATCTTGGATGACATTTTGGGGCTTTGGAACCGATTACTCAAGTTCCAATGGTTTCAACATACAATGATTGTACTGGAACCAATTAATATTGTAACTTGAACCACTGTATTAAAAACTTTTGTTAAATCCCTCACATAAGAGGGTAGTGTTCTCACACATGGTATGAGTGAGGTAACAGTCCAAAAAGTGGCATACATGCTCCAATCAAAACTGGGTATGATCAATTTCCTGTTTTCAACTTTAGTGAATTTCATGATATGTAGCATAATGAAACAATTGCTATCCCTGCTACATATGTATAACTGGCATGCTCTCCTCTTCTCCAAGAGACAAATCAACCTAGTTTGTAGTGGTTCTTTCATCTCTTGCTGTGATTGTTGTATCCAGTGTATTAAATGGGTTTCAAGTGCAACCTGTCCTAGATTGTGGGCAGGACGGGTCGCCTCCACTTGCAGAGCTGCCTAGGTGAGTGAGGAAGCAGTGCCTCGCTTCACTCATCATGGCTGAGCAGCCTGACAGGAAAACTCACCAATATGTAGTATATGAGGGTGCTAGAGCGTAGTGTGTGGTGAACCCCCTCCCCCGGGTTATCTTATCTGCAAGTGGTAGCAACCAGTCCTGCTCATATTTTAGGGCAGGCTGCCGGCGGCCATTTTAAATAATTCCCAGAGAACCTCTTTAACTCTGCTAAATAACCATATATTTCCATAACTGTCTTTATCCTTGAACACATTTTAATTGTTTGCTGTATACACTAGAACACTATGTTACTCTTCACGTGACATTTTGTTCTCGTTATTTCAGATGTTGCTGTGTCACGGTAGCACGTCGACTATGTATAATGTTTATTTACTTTGCATACTGTTTAAGTGCCTCACTGTGGGTTACAAGCAACTCATTTAAGTTACACCACTAGGAGGTGCCAGAGAGCAGAAGGCCGAGGCTGGTACACAATGTATGTAAATAGGGAATGAGGAAAGTGTCTGGCACAGTCTCAGGTCATGTGGGCAAGACATTGTTGAGCATTCACAGAAGAATAAGTGCTTCTTTGTGTTACTCTATAGACGTTCTCTCAACAGTATCTCTGCTTGATCTCAGCCCTCTCCTCTCTCCTCTAAAGAAGAGTATTTTTGCCTGTCGAAAGTATGAAACTTTCAAGAGTTTTATTTGATTCTTTTCTGGTTTTTCTGTTTTTACATTTTTCAAATATTAAGAACAGTGATTGCATCGAAGAATCCAGAAACACAACTGCTGTACAGAGGATTAAGCATGCGGCTGCCAAACCTAGAGTCAGGAGAGGGTCACAGGGAGAAGGATCCAAAACTGATGCTAGGAATTTAGGATACCCAAGACTTATCTATTCACCAACCACTGCATTACCAGACATGAATCGGATGCAAAATGACTCCTCACAGTCACCTACCTGGGGACCGAAGCTGATAAACTCACTGTATCCTCTGAGTGAGAACTCAATCAGTGCTTATGGAGTGCTTCTGTTATCACTAGTGGTATTTGCTGTGGGCATTGTTGGCAACCTGTCTATCATGTGCATTGTGTGGCACAGCATGTCTATGAAGAGTGCCTGGGATTCCATCCTGGCTGGTGTTGCACTGTGGGACTTTCTGCTTCTTTTCTTCTGTCTGCCTGTAGTTGTCTTCCAGGAGATCACACATCGAAGACTTCTGGGGGTCTTCTCGTGTCGTATTGTACCATACATGGAGGTGAGAGATTTTCTTCTACATTTATGTATATGCAAAGAGAAAACCCAATACAACAGAAGTAATATTGTATACAGCAACCACAAACTTTTATTTCTGATAGTTGTAAATTTTTCGATTTCCCATCCTCTTAGCCATAATCACTTAATGTAATATTCATATTCCTGTATAACACATAGTCTTATTAAATGTTAAGTGCTGTGATCATAATGATAACAGGGATAACACATCCAAACAAATTTCAGACAAAATCTAGATGTTTATTGGTTGAAGCTGTTTGTTGTCCCTATAGATACTGCTTGTCATCTCAGACCCCCTGGATTATTAGTGCCTTCATGCCACCTTGATATTTTAAAACAATACCTACGGTACTTGGTCCCAGTCTGTTTTCTGAGACCGCATGTAAAGGCGATCCTTTTGTGATCAGTTCACATGGTGCATGTTGTTGCTTGTCGGTTGATGTGGCCCAGTGTCACAGGGTATAATCCTGGCGACAGGGGTGCTGTTGGGCTGCTGGGTCTCACATTTTTTGCAGGTGCTGTGTTGTGACTTCTTCTGTACAGTTTGCCAGCTTGATATTTTGCATTCTCTGTTTCACAATTGATGGATGTTTGAGGACCTGTCCTGAAGATAGGTCATCAATATTGAGAAACTGGAAAAGTCTTCTAATATGTAAGGGTCCATTCACACATCCGCAGTGTTTTGCTGATCCGCAAAACACCAGGTCGGCACCCCAATAGGATTGCCTATTCTTGTCCGCAGATGCGGACAAGAATATGACATGTTCTATTTTTTTGTGGAGCCGCGGACCGGAAGTTCGGGCTGCGGACCGGAAATGCGGACACCACACTGTGTGCTGTCCGCATCTTTTCCGTCCCCATTGAAAATGAATGGGTCCACCCGGGACCCAAGATGCAGATGTGTAAATGGACCCCAAAGGAAATGTTTATAAATGTATGATCTGTGGGATCAAACTGGTGAGATCCTCATAGGTCAAGAAAACAAAGGGATGTAGTAGTCTTAAAGGGGTATTCAGGCTGTGAGAAATGATCTCTTATCCGCAGGATAGGGGATAACTATTATATTGGTGGGTGTCCTACTACTGGGATCCCCTCCGATCACAAGAATGGGTACCCTCTACCCCTTGGGTCCCCCTGAAATGGAGTGGTAGGTTGGGCATGTCAACTTCTGTTCCATTCTTCTCTATGAGAGTGCTGCAAATAGCAGAGTACTGTACCTGGCTGTCTCCAGGACTCCAGTAGAAATGAATGGAGCAGCAGGTGCGACAATGCGCAGGCCCGATCTGCCGCTCCGTTCATGGATCTGTTATGACCTATCCTGTGGATAGGGGATGACTTCTCATAACTGGAATACCCCTTTACAAAGTCAGACATCATATAGTACATGGCCATTTCTTTCTATCAAAGCTAGGATCAGCCCTGTAGCTCACTTGGGACCAGAGCCCCCATTGTCTATTGAGTCACTTGCTGGCTAGATTTTTTTTTAAGCTGGCAGCCCAGAGGATGGGTCCTTTCTAAGGCGGTGTGTCCTTTCCAAAGAGGCATTTCCTTTCTGTTGCAGCTCTCTCCTTTTAACTATCACAGCCTCTAAAATATGAATGGTGGCAGTTGATGGATGGATCCGAGCATGTGTGACCACCTCAGTAAGTGGATTTGCAGATTACTATACAAATTAAACATGAGGGAAAGGGGGGCATTATAATGCATCAAAGAGAATATCTCACAACTGCATTATTTTTCTAAGAGAAAGTAATTACAAAAGTAACTTGTTTTTCATGCTGCATTATATTAAATTTACTATTAGCATTCAATGGTGGCACAATCCCTTTTAAATAAATCTCAGGGGTAATACCAGCCACAGTGCATTAAAAGCAATGCGGCCCTTTTATCTTTTAAATGGAACCTGTAACTTAGAAAATGCAGTCCCATCTGTGGACAGCATGTTGTAGAGTACAAGGAGCTGAACAGATATTATGCGAATCACTAGGGAGGACAGGACTGCCCACTGGACTCCTAAGTCCCGAATACGCAGAGGTTTTCCTACAAAACGTTCAGCTACTCTTGGTCTATAGCAGGGATGGCCAACCTGAGGCTCTCCAGCTGTTGCAAGACTACAACTCCCATCGTGCCCGGACAGTCTACAACTATCAGCCTACAGCAGGGCATGGTGGGAGTTTTACAACAGCTGGAGAGCCGCAGGTTGGCCAAGCCTGGTCTATAGTATGCTGCCTGTGCTGCATTTTCCTATAAAGGGAATCTGTCACCGCAGTTTTGGACTATTATCTACAGTAAAACATGAGTAGTATATTTTTTTATTTCCTACGGCCCCCTTTCACCCGCTGTCAGCACTCAAAGCTGCACTGAAATACACAATTTGAACTGCTGTGCTCTCTAACATAATGCAGGGGACTCCTGTGCGCATGCTCCGCAGTCCTGACAATGCAATGCGGGGGAATGGGAGGCAGTAGGCAAAAAATTGTGATCTAGACTCCATATCTTCAGTAGTACCCATGTGTCACTGAAGTTAATGGTTCAAAATCAGGTTGACAGATTCCTTTTAAACTAGGGATATGTCATTTTTAATAGTTCAGAACCCCTTTAGGCCTGGATTGTTTTGTATGAAGCCTACATTGTTGACTGCTAGAGAGCGCCGTGCTGTTCGCACATCCATGTAAAGGGTGATCGATACTTATCCCCCAGGTTCAAAATCTACTGAAAACAAACTTTCTGGCAAATGGTTAATTTTGTCTTTATCTTTTGGTGCAGGTTTCTTCCCTTGGGGTTACGACATTCTCTTTGTGTGCACTGTGTATAGATCGTTTCCAGTCAATAACTTCAGCCCAGTTACCTCCAAGACCAGTGGAGCAGTGCCAATCCATCCTGGGAAAGGTATCAGTTATCTGGCTTGGATCCTTGACTCTTGCTCTCCCGGAGATATTTTTGTGGCAGCTGAACCAGGAGCGTTCTCCATTATCAGGGTTAATCAGTGATTCCTGTGTGATGCATCCTTCTCCTGATCTGCTCCCAGTTTTGCGCTCCTTAATTCTGACATACAAGCATGCCCGAATGTGGTGGTTCCTTGGCTGCTACTTTTGCCTTCCCCTCCTTTTTACTATGACATCGCTACTGGTGACTCTGCGAATTGTTGGGAACACAAAGAACATGAAAAATAGCCAGTGTCAACGTCAGCTGAGCTGGATAGTGGCAGGTCTAGCTATTGTATACGGAGTGTGCATCCTCCCTGAAAATATCACCAATATCTTGGTGGCCTATACCAGTCTGGATCTGCCCGAGAATCTCTTGGCACTTATCACTCAGTTTTTCTTATTCTTGAAGTCTGCAGTAACACCTGTCCTCCTCCTATGTGTCTCCAAACCACTAGGACAGGCTTTCCTGGATTGTTGCTGTTGTTGCTGCGATGATGACGCTAAAGCAGGAGCTGCACCTAATGCGGATGAGAGCAGTGCAAAACTGGAACCCCTTAACCCCCCAAACAGCGCAAGTGATTCAGCACTACAGCTGGGCACCCCCTGCTAAATTAAAGGAAATGATATAGAGACTGGTAGTCCTGTCCTAACAAGAAGGGAATATGTAGTAGATGGAAACTAGAGGACAACTGAAGACAAAATAGTCAAAGCAGGTTTCACCATACATGTATGGCAGATGTTGGGGAGGGGATAAAGGGGTTTGTCCAGTGGGGCAAAATGTGAGGAATGTTCTCAGAGTTAGGACACTTTCACCTGGTCAGTATTTGGTTAGTATCATTATTATTGTTATTAGATTAATCTGAAGGGATAAAAAAGTGAAGTGCAAAGTTAGTGCTGGACACAATACAAGACAAACTAGGGGTCGCTAGAAAGCGGACCACTAAAAATACCCCTTCGACTTCATTCACATCTGCATTTGAGGTTCTGTTAAAAGTCTCAGTCGCAGATTCTGGTAAAATGGCAGAGAAAACATCACAGCATGCTGCTCTGTTGTGTCGGGTCCAATGATGGATGTGGGGTGATGGACCCTCTTATAGAAAATGAGTGCCTCTTTCTTTACATCATGAATTGCTCCGGCTCTTCCGATATTTAAATTTTTCTGTTCCTATAAGTGATGTGAACGCAGCCTAAGGTCTCTTTCACACGGGTGAGATTTCCGCGCGGGTGCAATGCGTGAGGTGAATGCATTGCACCCGCACTGAATCCGGACCCATTCATTTCTATGGGGCTGTGCACATGAGCTGTGATTTTCACGCATCACTTGTGCGTTGCATGAAGATCGCAGCATGCTCTATATTGTGCGTTTTTTTCACACAACGCAGGCCCCATAGAAGTTAATGGGGCTGCGTGAAAATCGCAAGCATCCGAAAGCAAGTGCGGATGCGGTGCGATTTCCACGCATGGTTTCTAGGAGACGATCGGGATGGGGACCCGATCATTATTATTTTCCCTTATAACATGGTTATAAGGGAAAATAATAGCATTCTTAATACAGAATGGTTAGTAAAAGAGGAATGGAGGGGTTAAAAAAATTATAATTTAACTCACCTCATTCACTTTTTTGTGCAGCCCGGCTTCTCTTCTGTCTTTTTCTTTGTTGACCAGGAGGAAAAGGACCTGTGGTGATGTCACGGTGCTCATGACATGGTCCGTCACATGGTCCATCACCATGGTGATGGACCGTGTGATGAGCGCAGTGACGTCACCACAGGTCCTTTTCCTCCTGGTCATCAAAGAAGAAGACAGAAGAGAACAAGTGGATTAAGGTGAGTTAAATTATTGAATTTTTTTTAACCCCTCCATCCCTATTTACTAAGCATTCTGTATTAAGAATGCTATTATTTTCCCTCATACCCATGTTATAAGGGAAA